>NC_041396.2:217549177-217566677 GCF_900747795.2 Erpetoichthys calabaricus | reverse complement strand
AAATACTACAAACCAAGTTAACAGTAGCAATATTATTAATTATACAAAAGACAAGACTCACCACATTAAAGTCCAAATTCTTCTCAATCCACTCTGTAGCTGCTTTAAACTCATCTTGCATATCCATGATGTACAGGGTATCCAACGCATCCACTATTGTTGCTCCTTGAATACTACCTAAAAACATGGCAATATTGTATGAGTATTATATGACTAATTACACCAAATGACCATGCTACCTTTGAACTCTGCATATCCAGTTAAGGTTAGCTAAAACATAATCTCTGATGCATGCCAGTCCATCAGAGGACACAAATACACCCACCCATATAAGATCACATTGTGCCAATTCAGACTTTCCAGACAATGAAAATGGCTGCAGAAAAGCTTGAAACATCCATTGGCCGTTAACAATGGCAATAATGCATACAGATTGAAGGAAAGCAAAGTAAAAAAAAATAATTATTCAATTAATTACTCAAAATACAGAAGAAAGTCTACTTCAGTTGCACCCTAAAAATAACCGTACTTTGTCAGTGGTCATGTAACTAATAATTCAAATTACACCAGAAGTGAGATGTTTGTGTAGTGTAAGCCCTTATCTATCCATTTCAAATGGCCTCCAATCTTATACTGAAAGGCAATAAGCAGAAATAAAAACAGAAAACTTACTTGTATTCTTCAGTGAAAATTTTATTTTCATTTGCTTAGCAAGTGAATTAAGTTTCCTAATTATAATCATTGATATTCAACATTTAGCACATTCATTTTGAATTAACAAATATAAATACATTGTCCTGGTAATCTTTTAAATTTGTTAAGACTACTGGAAGTCAAATATTCAATCATGTTATTTTGTGAAAAGAGGTTAGTAATAGAAAAATAAAATATAAAATAATGAAATAAAAATCTGTAGATCCTTAAAATGCTAGATTATAATAGGGAGATGTTATTTCACTGATTTTTTTCTTTTTATTTTCAGATTAACAGTAAAAGTAAATCTACGCTGGACAATTGAAATGGGTCTATTTCCATCAAAATATCCTTGCCCTCCTGAGAATGTCAATACTGTAAAGATCCTACTGTATGTATACCATAAAGTAATAAGAATTCATGAAGCTGTTAAGAACACTGGACTCAAAATACAAACTGCCCAGACACAAACCCAGCATTTCCTATGCTCATAAACATTATAAAATAAGAAGATAAGACAGCTGACAAATGATAGGAGAGCATTCAATTAATCAGGCTTGTTTGTTTAGCTGATTGCTAAGCTGTCCCAGTATTTAATCCAAATATTTCTTACAGGTTGTCAAGATTTCTGCTTCATATATATCTCTGTGGTTTGTTCCAGACATTCTAACAGCTCTTTGACTAAATAAGTACCCCCTAGATTCAGTTCTAAATGCACTTCCCTTAATTTCCACTGGTGTTCTGGAGTATGTGATTCAGTGTTAAGTTGAAAGAACTCTGCCAGATGTACTTTATCAATGTCTTTGAGAATTTTGAAGACCTGGATAAGGCCCCATGCATCCCCTCTGCTCAAGGCTATAAAGGTTTAATTCTCAAAGTCTGTTTAGTAGAACATGTCCTTACGTTATGAGATACACTTGATTGATCTCCTCTACACAGCTGCAAGTGCTGCTATGTCTTTCTTGTAACATGGTGACCAGAACTGCACACAATACACAGATGTGGGGTCTCTAGCACATTATATAGTTTGAACATAATGTTAGGTTATATTGTAAAATCTGTTAAATATAAATTAACATTTTATTTGCCTTTTTAATAGCTTCAGAACATTGCTAAGATGATGAAAATGTTTTGTCAAAGTAAACTCCTAAATCGTACTCGGAGGTTGCTTCCTTTAGTTCAGTTTCTCTCATCTTGTGTTTAAAATCAATGTACCTTTTGCCCACATATAGCAATTTGCACTTTTCTACATTAAACACCATTTTCCAAGTGGCTATTATTTAGTAATATTTTTAAATATTTTCCATAATTTTGCATGGTACAGAAATAAAACTTATTGGTCTAGAATTACAAGGATTTATTCTGTCTCCTTTCTTGAAGACTGAAGTCACGTTTGCAAATTTTCAGTCTTCAAATACTTCTTTCACAATCGACTGCTCAAATACGCTTAATAAGCGTTTATAAATTATGTCTTTATTTCTTTAACTACTATTAGTAAAAATCCCACAGTGTCTAGGGTTTTATTAGTTTTCAGTGTATTGAGGGCTTGAAGCACATCTAACTCTATTTTAAAATATACAAACTTGGAGCTTCCTCTTACTTCTGCATGGGGCATTTGATTTCTTTCTTGCTTTACAAACATTTGAGAGAAATATCTGTTCAGTTAATTTGATATTTCCTTCTCTCTTTCAATGGTTCCTCCTTCTATGACCCCAAGGTTTCTAAAAATCATCTAATTCTATCATCTTTTTACAGGAATAGTGATAAAAAAATTGCTTGCTGTCTTTTTGGCCTCACTAACAATTTATTTTTGATTTCTCTTTTGACCTTTCAATTGCTTTTCTGAGCCTTGCATTTTTACTTTACAGTTCTATGTTTTCTAGATACTTCATTACATCTTGCCTGAAGAAGGGACCAGAGTTTACCCGAAAGCTTGCTATTGTAATCTTTTTAGTTAGCAAATAAAAAGTGTAATTTTGCTTGACTTCTCACGACCTAGTTACTCTGTAATTATACAGGTAATTACCTGGTAAGTAGCGCATAATTAGGGACACCTAATCTAAAGTGATACAATATAATGTTCTACAGTACATTTACAGTATCATGTTCAACATGTGACAGAAAATAAATAATTTTTAAACAAAAATAAAGCTTATAACATCTTCACATCTCGCATAGGAGTAAAAAGAAACCGTTACGCTTGACAGAAATCATGATTTGATATATTGACTGATATGAAAAAAATTGTGATAAGACATTTTTCCATATTGCCCAACCCTAAAGGAAATAATGAATAACCTCAAGAAATCAATGTGGAAAATTAAGACGAGTTTAATAAAGACTAATTAAAACCAGATATGCTGTAACAAGTAGTAACTGAAGCTCTTAAGGATATGAAGGAAAGGAAGGCAGAAGAAATTGATGGAATTCCAGTTGAAAATCCAAAAAACTTACAGGAACAGAAAGACATAATGAATTAGTGAACCTTTGTAATATATTCAAAACAAGAATATGGCCTGATCTCAATACTTTTGGAAAAGAAACAAAATGTGGTAAAGTGTGTGGACCACCTCACTATCAGTTTGATGTCTCAGGGGTGAAAAGATCCATTGAAGTAAAAGAGAAAAAAAATCTAGAATAGAGAATAAAGTGGAAATATTCATCAGTAAAGACCAATTTGGATTCAGAAGTAGTACTGAAACAAGAAATATAATAACAATGTTGAGAATCATTAGTGAGTGAAGTATTGAGTGTGGACAACATTTTTGTCTCTGTCTTGTTGATTGTGAGAAGGCTTTTTTAAACGAAATTTAATCAAACTGATAAACATCATAATATACATAACAATAGATTCTAAAGAATAAAAACCAATATCAGCAAATAGGACTCATAGCAAAAGTACAATCTGGTAAAAAAAAAATAATAATAATAATAAACCAACCTTTAAATCAATGGAAGAGGAGTTAGGCAAGATTGCTTTATTTCACCATGACTGCTCATGGTTAAATGTAAGCAAATGAAAGTGAAGTACTTCTGGTAAAATCAGCAATTGGAGGGTCTGGAACACATGCAAGTTTCATCTATCCATAAGCCATCCTCCAATGCATTTTTTCTAATTATGTTAAAATTAAACAGAATATATGAATATGAGACATCCATAAAATCAGGCATGAGCAAAGACCATGCCTAAAAGTGGGACAAAAGCAAAGGGCACAAATTACTCCACAGGAGCAATTACAGCAAAGGAGAAGGTGCTCAAAACTCTTTGACTGTAGTGGACAAGAGTTCAAGGAAATCCCATGCATCTTAAGATAATGGCACCTCAGATTGCAGGCTTTTATGATAGCAACTGTTTCACTGTAGATCAGACAAACAGGATAAACTTTTCAGAATGACGGCCTTTAAAATATACTTTTAATTTTTAACAAAGCCATTTTTGCTAGTTAATTTATTCTGATCCATGACTTAACATGTAAATTTTGAATCTTACTTGCTAGCTAAACTGTAAAAATTATGTGACTGAAAAAAAAAAATCATAGATTTCCAAGAAAAAAAAATTTAAATAATTAAAAACTCATTTAGAATTATTACAGCAAAATTAATTCCACAAAGCACACGCTTGATGATTCTATATCTTCTGCAGATATAAGTTTGACAGTTTTGAACAGATTTAACATGTTTCTTGTGTGCATTACTGGGTGACTGAATGACTGTCCATGAGTGAATGAGAAAGTATGTCAGTGTATAGTTTTGGGGTTTGTGGGAAGCAGGCAAAGGCAGGCCTTGTACCAAAAGTATTTATTGTAAGAATATGGCCTTGGATCAGATTTATTTCATGACATCTTCACTATAGACTATGGATACATAAATAAAGTTTGGTGGACAAATAATGAAGATTATTAAATCTGCAGATGACAAAATAGAAATAGATAATAGCAAGTACAAGAAATAGGCTATAAAAGATGCTGGGCTCTCTCAATGCTACAGTGGAGAACTTCAGAATAAAAATTAGTGTAAAGAAGACAGAAGTTATGAAGATTGCAAAAAACGCATACGATGAACTTCCAGAAAGAGCTAATGGAAATGTATTAGAACAAGTGTATCAATTTATACATTTTGTGAACATAACAGAAGATGGTAATTGTGAGAAAGAAGTTAAACTGAGGATTGCGATGACCAAAGATGCTTATTAGAAAAAGTAAAATGGTCTGCTTATCAGCAGGCTGAATAAAGAACTGAAAAAGTTGATGATAAAAGCACTAGCATTTACTTAATAGAGTAAAGCAGTACAGAAAGTAGATAATAAACATGGAAGAACACATGATATAGTTTGGGAGAAAACAAAGAATAATGTAGGCAGAAGAAATGAGTAACGAAGAGCTACTGAGAAAAATAGAAGAGGTAAGGATTGCAATACAGTAATTTGATTAAGACAGACAATCGGTCAGGACACCCTTTTGATGAGTGGACAAGGGGAGAGGACATTTCAACACTAGTACCTCCCCCAGAACATGAGAAGGCAGCCCCCAAGGATGAGGTTGGAAGCTCAACCCTGCTGGAGCCTGTGACCACCGACAGGGGGCGCCTGGACAGCTCTGGAACTTTGGATTGCAGCACTTCTGCCACAGCCAGAAGTGCTGCCAGAAGAGGATCTGGGTTCCCGTGCAGCACTTCCGCTACACCCGGAAGTGCTGCTGGAAGACGATCGGGGAGCACCTGGAGCACTGGTTGCCTCACTCCATTCTGAGAGCCAGAGTCGGGAGCTGGAGGACAGAGCTTGCAAGGAAAGGAGTGGTGGCGGCAGAACAAATAAAGAAAGGAAAAGTAAAGAAGGGAGAGAGCAATTGTGAGGGAATTGTGCATTGTGTGCTAAGGAAGAAAAATAAAAACATGTGCTTTTTGGAATGGTGTGTCCTATGTCTGTCTGTTTCCGGGCTGAACACCACAATACAAAAGTTTCTTCCAATACTTAGTTGAAAAGAAGACATAGTTATAAGTCGAACACACAAACTACTCCTGGACCCCAGACAGACCCAAACACACACACTAGTTTAAAATCCAGCATCTTTACCAATTACCCCCAACTAAAACATGTTTAGATAGTAAAACAATACAACTTGAAATGTTACTCCAATGTCAAAAGCTTGTAAATTATAACAACAATAACAAAATTTCTGCAAACAGCATGCCAGCACTCTTTTAAACAGCTACTCCATACAAACTATAGAGGAAATAGATGAAATTGCCTCTGGTCTCTACTCAGTAAGATAAAAGAAAATGGTTATTCTTGTTATTATCTTATTGTGATTCTTATTATCTAGAGTGATATTAAAAGGCTGTGAAAAGCACACTTTTTAAAATTAGGAAATTAATACTGACAAAACATTAATAAATCATGGCATAGTAAAAGTACAATTAGCATGTATGAAGAGTGGGAGAGTGTCACTTTTACCCAAATGCCTTTCATAAGAATCAAGAAGCCTGACTAATTCTTTGTCAGAAAAACCACAAGAAAAAGAAAGTATGACAAATCAGTGTGTGGTAAGCATTTCTGGGGAAAACCTACAAAAAAGATGAAACTAAATTTACATTTGTAGATGCTTCAAAAGACAGTATAAAATTCAACTATGGGAAAAACAAAGTATGAGCAGAATATTTAAAGCATTATTTATACAATTACTATTAAAAAAAAAATTGGGATTTTATTTAAAAATCCACAATAGCTATTTTTGAAAAGTAAACTTACTTTCACACTTGTTGAAAGCACTGGATGTGAAAACTGTTAAATTATTATCGCCAATGTTCAAATTAACGGCTGGTATTAACACTTGTTTTCAGTAATTCAACAACTGGATACCATTTGACCACATTATAAAACAGGTGTAAATGTACTGTTGATCAGACTGTGATTACTTAAAACATTCACCAATTGTAATCAGTTTGTGGGCTGCACAACAAGAGAAAACAGGACCCTGGACTTGTGATATGCCAATGTTAAAGAGGTATTTAACCTTGCCACCTTTAAACCAATCAGAGCATAATTAGGTACAGCTCATGCCTGCATATAAACCCACTGTCCAGAGGTGCAGGTATGGACAAATGAGGCTGTGGAGGCTCTGAAGGATGCCTTTAAGGGCAATGACTGGGAGGTGCTTTGTGAGTCACACGGTCAAAACACTGAGGAACTGATCCACTCTATCACAGACTACATCAAGTTTTGCCTGGATAACAGTCCCTACAAAGACAGTGCAGTGTTGCCAACAACAAACCATGGATAACAAAAGAACTGAAAGACCTATTGAATATGAAGAAGAGAGCCTTCAGGTCTGGAAATAAGGATGAAATCAAGAGAGAGTGCAGTCAGAACCAAAGAAGGAGTTCCATGAGGGGAAAGCCCACTACAAAGACAGACCTGAGCATGAGTTATAACAAAACAACACAAAGCTACTGTAGAATGGGATGAGGACTATCACTGGCTACAAGAAGGCAATTAAACATGTGGAGGAAGGGAACAAGGGTAAAGCTAATGAACTGAACCAGTTCTTCAACAGGTTTGAGTTATTCTTGTCAGAACAGCCCTCCCCAAATACTGCTAGCCTCTGTGTGCAAGCTGAGGAGGTTCTGAAATTCCAACTGCCATCTGTACTCTGCACAACCTGACATCACAGTTGTGGTCTCCAACTCTACTAAACTCCATGGATTGTGTGTGTCTGCTGATCAAATGTGGGGTTAGCTGGGGAAACTCAGTATAAACAAGGTTTGAGGGCTGGATGAAATCGGCCCCTGGGTGCTGAAAACATTTGCCAACCTGTTCTCTTTCCCTGAATTTGCAGTAGGTTGCCCAGCTGTAGAAAACATCCAGTGTGATCTCAGTGTCATGCCAAACAAACGGCATTCCTGTGGTCTCAAGTACTTCAGACCAGTTGCTCTTACTTCATACTTCATGAAGACCTTTGAGAGGCTAGTCCTAAAATCACTATGACACCTTGTTTTAGAACATCAGGAACTTCTGCAATTTGCCTATCAAACACATGTAGTTGTGGAGAATGCTCTTAACTCAAGGCTTTGAATCTTGATACTCCCACAATCTCCTAGATCATGGACTTAAAAGTCCAACAGGGGGAAGATGTGGAAGTAGAACAGAGTAACAAGTACCTGGGGAGTCACATAAACAGAGTGGCACAGACAACAGAGTGGCACTGTACAAGAAGGGCCAGATCAGACTACACTTGATACGGAGACTTGGGTCTCTTGATGTGTGCAGCAAGATACTGGAAATGTTCTATTAGTCCATAATAGCCAGTGTGGCGTTTTACGCTGCAGTCTCCCGAGTAAGCAACCAGAGTACAAAAGAAGCACAATGCCTAAACAGATTTCTCAAGAAATACGTCTCCATCACAGAGTGAACCCTGGACACGCCTGAAGCTGTTGTGGAAAGGAGGATGATAGTAAAATAGGATGCAATCATGAAAAATTACCTCCCTCCTCTCCAAAAGGTGGTCTCTTGGAGCACTTTTAGCCACAAGCCCATTCCTCCAAGGTGTGCTAAGAAGTGACTCTGGGGGTGTTTCCTTCTCCCTGCTATCAGGCAATTCAATGCTTCCACCCAATGTACTTGTTAAGTTTATTTTTATCTATCTATTTAATCTATATTTTTGATTTTATGTTTTGCCTATGGATGCATTTGAATTTCACTATTAATAAGGTTTATCTAATCTAGTACAATTCAGAAGTGGTCACTATCCAAGTATAAATGTAATTGCAATTTCAGTTCAAATAGAACAACCACAAAATCAATTGCAGGGACAATGAAATCTGATCTCTATCCAAACAATGGTGACACATGTTAATTCCAGGTGTAAAGAGAACCTAGCATCGCATCACATCACACCACACCACTCTCTCTCTTTCTCTAAATTAATGCCTTTTAAAAATGTTTGCAGAATTTTATATGTATAGGTTTTTTATTTTATACTGTAGGTGGTGCTAGTTTACCTGTTTACTGATCAACTAGGCTTAAGTAAATGTAGTAAAATAAATTATTGCACATAACAGCATTATATAACAGAAATATATACATAACATATATGTAGTACTAATATTTTTTATTGTTTACTACCATAAATATACACACACATTTATTATAATAAGTTAAACATTTTAAAAAGAAACAACTACAGAGCTATGAAGTCTGTCTGGGGGACACCATGCATTTTTGTCTCAGCTGTGTATAATCAGCTGTAATCTTGCTGTACATGTATTGCTTTTCTCTGTGTGTTATAGCCAATGTTGTTCAATGTATTTACAGATGTCAACAATCATACACAGACACACACACATTAGCTGCCCCAACTTTGCCTGGGAAATTTTGTAAGTCAATGGGACTCAGTTGTAGTGCCATTGATTAATCGGATGTATCATAAATACCACGTAAACAAGTAGTTTTCTTTATACAATGCGTTACTAGGGGCTAATACTATTAGTTCACTTGAGGTGTTTTACTACTGAACATGCTACATTTATTCCTTGGTGGTGTTAGTGTGAAAGAAACTGCAGCAAAACTCCATCAAACAAAGGTGAATTCAAGCTGATTTATTAAAACCTAAAACGTGCTAAAAATCTTGGCTCTCCATTAGCATCAAGGCCTACAATTAGTACTGCCTCAGTATACAGTGCACTTAAATAAATGTCAACAAATAAATGAAAAAAAAAACCCACAAAACTTACTAATTATTTTTACTCACTCAAAACCACTGTCCTGTTCTCTTGTCATCAAATTTTGAAAAACAGCATCTCCATCAGGTATACAGAAAAAAAAAATCATCACACTGTTCAGTTATGGCTTTACTCCTTTGGTTAAATTTGCAGTTTTTTTTTTCTTTTCTTTGCTTTTTAACTTCAGAAAGCACATAGTGCTGACCATTAACTAGCACTGCAAACTTAACGATAATATGCAGGTGGACAACAGTATTGGCTTTCTCAAAAACACAAGACTTTGCATTTATTAAAAAAAAAAAATCTAGTGTAATCAAATTATCTCAGATTCATTGTCACATGTGACACACCCCTAGCCCACCAACTGTGCTTGCTTTACCAAGGGGAGCCCCCTCATCCTGCTCTTTGAATCATGTCTGAATTACGAAAGGGAAAACAAGTGGCACTTTTGATGGCTTTCCTTGAATTTGTCAATGTGAAGCCCTTTGATTTCCACAATGCAGAGAACACGGACAGAATCACAGAATGAATACATAAAAACGAATTTTAGACTTAACCATAGAAATGTACTGAATTTTGAGATGGGAGGGGTGGTTATTACAAAACTTCAAAAATTATTAAGCTTTTTGAGTAATCTGTTTACTATATCATCCAGATACTAGTTTGTTGTCTTTCAAGCAAATGTAATTTTTCATATAAATCCGGTCATGTCTGTCTGTTTGCAATTGTGTTTATGCATGTTTTCTCATTAGCAAAGGCATCTGAATTAGGTTCCTGCATGAGACAGGGAAAAATGTTTAAGCAAGTAGAATCAGATACCTCAACAAAGTATAAAAAACTAAGAAACAGAAGCTTCACTGCAAAATTTGGGGCAAAACAATATCTGAGTGACTTTTATGAATGTAGACAACTTTTCTTGCAAGTTTTTTCCAACATACCATAAACTGGACAAGATACTTGCAATGACCACATCAAGTCTAAAACCCACTTTAAGAACAAGGAGAAATTAAATTTAATGAGGTTTCCCCTTCTGGTAACAATAGAGGAAACAACAAAATTGTCAGATACAAGATGTCAGTTTGTGGAGGATTTTTAAGCTACTGTATGTGTGGAGTTTGACAAAGCGCTAAAAAAAATGAAGATAATGCATTCGTTCCTTATTAAGCATTCGCTGCCTAAAAATGAAAACAGTCTTTGTCAAACTCTTTTTGTCCCTTGTCTTTAAAGAACACTGTTCTTCAAAAGATTTGTGACAGGATAATCTATTTTATGTTGCAGTTGATTAAACCATTGATAACTGAGACTACAGCATTCTTAACATTATGATAGTTGAATAAACATTTGGCTGTCTGGTAATTCTCTAATGTAGGCAGTTCTAATTCTACAGGATGTATTTACTGTTAAATCATTGAACCAATGTAGAATAAATTAAATTTAACCAGTCTTAACAGTCTCTCTCATAGAAAAATGTTATTAGTGATTGGCATTGGTTGTTAACAGGTTCCCTTTTGAAAATTAACACCAGTGTTTCTGGATTTAAAACAAGTTTTGCCTCCGTGACAAGGCATGCAGGTGTACATTTGCCTCTTTGATTCCAAACTTGGCACCTACAAAATCAGGTGGAAGAGAAGACATGTATATACACATATTATGTATATGTGTGTATATATACAGGGGTGGGGCATAAAGATCTCCCACATTTCGAGGGAGAACTGTGCAGGATGTAGTAGGAGTAGAGAGGTGGGTAGGTCTCATTCAGTAGGTTAGGCTCTACCATTTTCAGTACCCATCATGAGTTGGACAGGTGAACATCAGGGGTTTGTTGTTCAAGCACATTATGAGAACAACCATTCTGTGATATCGACACAGAGAGCATTCAGTACATGCTTCGCGCTTGGTCGAAATGCATCCGTACCAGATCGGAAAACGATTTTGCTAAGGCTTTCTAACCTTCAGGCAACTGGGTGAACACTGAAAAGAAAATCACCTGACAGACCTAGGACAGAACATGTGTGGTTTCAACAGGATGGGTCCACAGTTCACTCACAGTGTTGAGGGATATGTTCCTTGGGCATTTGAACTCTTTAAGGGGAGATGTGGGGTGGCTGGCATGGTCACCAGATTTATGCCCATGCAACTTTGAATATTTCAAAAACTGTACTTTCAAACACCAGAGGCCTGTTCATTGTAAGCTAAGTGCTTCAACTCATAAATATGCATTTGATGTGCAACTCCCTAAATAGTTTTTACTTGAAAAGCCTAGTGATGCCCAGGTGTACCAGGATTGTTTACGCCATTAATCACTTAAATAAGATGACTTTCCCTTTTTATGCCTTTGCTTTACTTTACTTGACATGAAAGTGATGATGTTACTGAGGTGTGGAGCAGAAGTTGCTATACTTAATCAAGTATTCCTTAAGGATCCTATAAATGCATTGTATTATTAGACTGTGTAGGTTGAATTCATAAAGCAAGGAAAATAAATATAATTATCAAAAACTTTGTACTTTGCATGAAATAATATCAACCCAGACAGGGCAGTTTCTTGGTCTTCTCAGAAACACCTGTAAAGAGTTTAAAGAATCCAACAGTTCAACAGTCATATGAATTTTGACAGGAAAAGTAAATACTGGAAAAGAAAATTAAACAGAAAAAAAATCTTTCAAGTAAACTTTATAGAATAGAAATATTTTGCAAAAAATAACAGGCTGATTTTAAAGTGTGTATTTGAGCTGACAGCTATCATTTTTTTTAGTCATAGACTACTAAGACTGCAGCATTTTATGAAGTTACATAGCCTTAAGGACACACTTATTTTTCAGAGAGACATAAGCAGACACAACAGAGTGAGAAGAAACAAATTGGTGGTATTTGCTACACTTAAAAGTATAAAAGTGGTACACAAATATATACACTTAAAATCTCATAATACTGTAGGTTCTCCAATGTATATGATATTTACTGATGATCATCTACTGTCCTATAAAAAAACCAATGAAACTTGACTTCTTCCAAATGCAGCTTTCAATGGTTTGCCCTCTTAGTTGTACTCTGAGATTAGTAAATTATAACCCTTCCATTCATTAAAACAAGGATCTTGCACAAGAAGTCTGCTTCACTTTTTCCTTTTTATTAAGAAACATATTAGTGTTATGCATCATTTCCAGCAAACACCCATGTGATGAGGGCAGCTTTGAGATTTCAATTTGGTTGGGCAGGGAAACTGAAAACAACGACGCAACTACTTCCCCAAATGTTATATCCTCCTTAACGCATTAAAAAAACAACCAATAGTTAACAGTAAACTTATCAATACGTACCCAGCTCTCCCCCTCTGTCAAATACTCTGCCCACTTATAAGCATCTGTCACTCAGCTCGCTTATTCAGTAATGTGTTGTGTTGTCTTTACCACCATCTGTAATGGCTTGCAACCAAAATCTGAGCAATTGCTGTACCAAACTGATTTAAATCCACTCATGAAACAATCTATTGTACATCTGTATGCACTTTGGAAGACATGCCAAATTTTTGTATTTGTGTGAAGAAACAGATGCATTGGTGTATCAACTTAAAGAACAAAGTTACATGGCTGGACCAAGATTACTAGAGGAAAAAGCAGCCAGGAAGTTGAAGCTGCTTATTATTTTTACATCAGTACCAAAAATCAAAAAGATGTTTCCTGTGTAACCAGAATGTACACTAATCAAAGAAATATTTGAGGTTGTAGAAGAAAAAAAGTGTGTAAAGGTAATCACTCTCAACAACACAAAGACATGGTTAGCGATTTTCCCTGACTTTCATAGCCCTGGCTGCTTAAAAAGAAGATGAAGTCATACATTACAAGAGACTAATCCAATAATTTTAAGCTTAACAAACAATGCATTCTGACTATTAAAAATAATTTTACAAAAAAACTTCTCCAGAGCCAAATACTTCTACAACATGAACAAGCCATTGTATTTATATAAAAAAAAATTCAAGCGAGACAGAACCACACTTACGTTTATCCAAAAATTAAATTGCAAAATACAGGCATCAGCAAATGTTCAGCTTGAAACAATACACAGTATAATTTAAATGAGAGTGTATCAGCTTGACAGATGGCTGAAACTATTTCACAGTGGAGAATGGGGTATAACATAACCTTCATTTATATTTGACAATGACAGATTTGTGGCAGCTATGACAGGGAGGCTGGGATTTTAATCAGAGTAATGCTCATGTGCAACTTCATAAATTAATGTTTCAAGTGAGCTAACAGAGGTGCAAAATGTGTAGTAAAAAATTCAAAGATGTACACTACTGTAAAATAAAGACTTGTCTGACAAATCAAGCATAAACATATAATACAAATGGATAAATATGGTTAAAAGGTTTCATCATTTAAAAACACCTATGCAACTACAATATTAAAAAACTAATTAATTTACATTTTTTGACAGTTACAAACAGATAATAAAAGCATCCAGCTGAAACAGAATACTTCAATATACTGGGCTCTGGCACTGTCAACTAGATTAAATTGGGTGTTATATGGAATGAATGGTCACTACCATCATCTAATGTTCTACTGACAAAGCCTCCACATGCACTTTGGTTTTCTCCTCCCAAGTAATACTTGTGGCATAACAATTTAGAAGCTAATCTTAAATTATAGCACTAAATTAATATAGTCATTACATTAAGGGCAAATAAACTTAACATCCCTACTCTGCTGTTAAGAATGTTCTTCTACAGCAAGAATTTCATCTTCTGATAAAAGAATCATAACTTATTTTGAAATCATGACATTATGAACATAGAAAGAATGCAAATAACATTTTACCTCAACAAATTCAAAAAGCATGATGTTCGCAATGCAGGAATAAAAATTACCAATGCAAGCTGGAAATAGAATCAGAGTATAAAGAGGTAACTGACACATTTAAGGAGTACTATGTGTCCTTATATTCCTCTCAGTGTAAAGAAGATGAGAGGCAGGCTATAGTTTTTTTTTGAAAAATATAAATACCACAGCTCAATATTCTGCTGAAGAACTTGATAAACCTTGGACATTTACAGAATTTCAGAATACCATACACTCACTCCAAAGCAGGAAAATTCCAGATCCAGATGGCTACCCAGCGGAAAATAATATAAAAAGAATTCAACCACATTAGATTCATTATTATTAACGATGTTGATTGAAGCTACATAAAATACAATCTTATACTGAACATCCATCCATCCATCCATTTTCCAACCCGCTGAATCCGAACACAGGGTCACGGGGGTCTGCCGGAGCCAATCCCAGCCAACACAGGGCACAAGGCAGGAACCAATCCCGGGCAGGGTGCCAACCCACCGTAGTATACTGAACATGCCATCAAGAATTAATAATTGCATTGTAAAGTACTAGAACATGTATCAACTAACCAATTTCACTCCTAAATAGTGATGATCGAACACAGTGGAGTTCACTTCACAGTGAGTTCGGCAAATTTGCCAAAATGTTCGCAATGTTCACTGAACTCTGTGACAAGCTTTAAAGTCAGTGGGGTAGGAGGAACTGAACTAGTTTTGAGTGGATTATAATGCTGCAATAGTCTTTAAAGCATCCCTGGGATTAATGGAAAAGTCTGCCAACTAGGTTGGACAGATTAATGTGGCCAAATATGTGATATGAATATGAGGTCACAATCCTAACCACTGTGCTATGTCTCAAGCAACAAAAAATGTAGAGGGAAGGAATACCACAAACATATTATAACAAAAGACCATAAACTAGCAATAAATAAATGAAACATAGATCACTGCGCTCGCAGAATTCCCCCAGTGGTGCCTTCGCCCATTGGCCAGGCCACGAAGAAGCTGTATGGGACTGGCTCATTCCACTGAAGCAGCGGTAATGTCTTTTTGTTTCACGTGTACCTGTGCAGATGCTTCACACTTTCTTCTTCCATCAAGAAGAAAGAAATGCTTGTAAATCGTACTAAATCTTTCGTTTTAATTATTTCACAGCGTGTCCTGTGTTTCCTGATGAGGAGATGGAAGCAGGAGGGTTCCTTTAAGGTTATTTTTTAACAGCATATGGCTAATTACATGTGCAAATTAGCCATGTGGAGCTGAGCTACAGACTCACAGAAATCAGTATGATATATCTGGTGGTAGTACAGTTATCCATCGACGTACATCGTATTTGGTGATGTCCAACCATACTTGTGTCTGTGTGATCTTCACCTAGTGTCTTATCTTATTTCTGCCCTAACGCACCATGTGTTTTCCAAACAAAACCAATTGCACTGCCACCCTTATAAGGGTACAGCACGTATCTGAAATATCACACATATATGATAAATATGTTACAAATATATATGATGTACTCTATATTCTTATATGTTAATTCATACTTTCTCTTATTTACTAAGAAAAAAAGAAAACTCTACTGTATAACATTTTGCTACCAGTCTCATAGCGTATCAGGCAACAGCTCCTTGCGTCCAGTTTTGTTCACTCACATCTCCTGTGTTTGTTTTGTATTTTGTAGCTCCTATCTATACTAATAAAAGGCAAAGCCCTCACTCACTCACTGACTCACTCACTCACCACCAATTCTCCAACTTCCCGTGTAGGTGGAAGGCTGAAATTTGGAAGGCTCATTCCTTACAGCTTACTTACAAAAGTTAGGCAGGTTTCATTTCGAAATTCTACGCGTAATGGTTATAACTGGAACCTCTTTTTTGTCCATATACTGTAATGGAGTGCACCTCGATGGCTGTGGGAGGCGGACTTGCGTAGCGCGTCATCACGCCACCCACGTAATCACGTGAACTGACTGTGAACAAAGTACGTACAAAACAAGGAAAAGCCCCAAAGAGCGCTGAAGAAAACATTCATTACACAATTGAGAAGGCAGCGAAACAATAAGAAGCGAGCGAGTGACGCATACAAGCATATTCATAAGTGCAGCTACTGAGGAAAGAAAGCACGGTGTAAACTGTAAGTTTAAATTAAGTTTATAGAAACGCTCCCGCTACCGTTTGCAATACCATATTCGCGACATACAAGTTTAATGAGAAGACACGAGGTATAAATGAGACTTTGGATCACTTTGTAACGGAGTTAAAATTGCTGTAGCGAGAAACTTTTAAGTGCCGGGTCTTAGCTAACATTAAATTAAGCCGTGGACATCGCAACATCACACAAGAGAGCGGCTCACGTGAACTGACTGAACTTTGAGGCAAGATTGCTTTTCTCCTGCACAACTATACGTTGCATTCTCAACAGTAAGCTTGCACGGCTTGGTCATATTACAACCGGAGTGCTAAACTGACAACGTGGTATACAAACAGAACTAAAACAATCGTAATAAACGAACAAAAAAACAGCGGAGAACCCGTAGATTAAATAAAAAGGCTGCTTCCGTTGGCAAAGCAACGAAAAAGGAAGACCTTATATGGCGTTCGTTTATTAAAAAGCGGAAAAGCTGTGTAAAGGCTGGTTCACAAAAAAACAGCAGAGCGCCTTATATGAGCAGGCAGTCAGCTAAAGAAGGGAATCAATAAATAACTATAATCGTAATAAACGAACAAAAAATAGCGGAGAATCCGAGGACTACATAAAGGAAATGGGTACCTGAGCAGAAAAGTGAGTATCAAATAGCAACACAATAACTATTACAATCGTAATAAACGAACAATAAAAGAATACAGAACCGCTAAGCAAGGAGAAAGGACGGCCTTATATGGTGTTCGTTTATAAAACAGCGGAGAGGCTGTGTAAAGGCGGCTTCACAAAAAAACAGATCCTTAACAAATTGTTATTGGTATATTTTCCCTCAATTTAAAAAGGTTTTCTTTTCTTCTTAATAAAAATTTAAAAGCAGTACTTCGTCGGTGCGAAGCGCAGGGATTGAGCGACTGACGCATACAGACATATTCATGAGTGTAGGTACTTTGGAAACAAAGCACCGTGTAAACCTAAAGTTTAAATTAAGTTCATAGACCTACAAAAGGTTGCCATTGATTTGAGGCAAGATTGCTTTTCTCCTGTACAACTATACGTTGCATTCTTAACAGTAAGCTTGCACAGCTTGGTCATATTACAACTGGA
>NC_041396.2:217379177-217544177 GCF_900747795.2 Erpetoichthys calabaricus | reverse complement strand
TTTCTGATTTTTAGATAGTGCAAACTGTTTCTTCTTCATTGACGTTTTCTCTTGGAGAGCTTTTTTCATTTCATTGAAAATGAAAGCAGCAGCTGCCAAAATATGTAGCTTTCTTATTAATTTTTCAACATTGTGTAAAATAAATGTATAAAGTAACATAAAAGGTTTAAATACTGGTTATCCTTTTACAGTAAAATATTACTAAAGAGATACAAAAAAAGTAAAATGGATATGTTCTTTTTCTTTAAGGAGATTTAATATTACTGAAGAAAGAAAAAAAAAATTAAACAGCCAAATGGGGCTATGCATATGAACTTAAAAGGTTTAAATAAAACAGAAATATATATTTTATTTTTACTTGCTTAACTTGTGGAGGGTGTATCCTGTAGCAAAGCCCTAACTTTTTTCGTGAAAGCCCGTTTCAGTCAATAAGTCTTATGTGTGTGTTTATGTATGTGTGTATATATATGTAGATATGTGTATATGTAGATATGTATATATATGTATATGTATATAAATGTTTATGTGTGTGTGTATATTATATATATAATATATATATATATATATATATATATAAAAGACAGCAACACTTATAACAATGACAACACAATTACATTGACAATCATGTTACGTTATTTTTAAAATGTTTCCTTTTTTTTCATAACCTCTTTAACACACTACTTCTCCGCTGCGAAGCGCGGGTATTTTGCTAGTATATATATATATATATATATATATATATATATATAATATATATATATATATATATATACATACATATACACACATACATGCAGTTTCAATAACATAGAAATCAATATAAACATTAACATCATTATCATATGAGAATATGAAGTAATATATAAGAAGCACATTTCATATAAATATAAATTATTAAACAGTAAAATCTTCTTCTGTAATTTGCTACCGTGGCAATTTGTATGTCTGTCCAGGATTTTAAATCACCTGTAGCTCGCAAACCGTTTCACCTATTGACTTGAAATCTGGTACACATATAGTACGTCACGTCTACTATCCGCTTTATGGGTGATGATTGTATTACTCTTTTTATCTTTATTTTATTTTATTGTAGAATCAACTCCTATCTGCGCACAGCAGGGCAGCCGTGGGCGGATGCGTATGGTGTATTCACTCCATGTTATCGTGCATTGCGCTGTCACTGGTATTTTGATAAAAGAATTTGAACAACATATAAGAAGCGTATAAATTATTAAACAGTAAAACATTAACATTTAAGAAGTAAAGTTACATTAAGTACTACTGCAGTGCCTTCGGGTATACCTCATTTTTTGTTTGCCCATTACATGCTTAAATGTATACATTTTTTGGTGTACCTACCAGAGAACACGCGACATATAACCGAGCGTGGGAGAAGCATGGATTTTAAACACGCGTTGAGTTCATCTGCTGGTCTCCCTCGTGGAATAACTGGTAATGTTTGACTAAAATCTACAGCGAGTAAAACGACATTACCTCCTATTTTTTTTTTTACAATCTCTGAGATCTTGCTTTTTTCGGTTCAAGGCTTCATAAGCTCTTTTATGTTGTATGGTGTACTTATCCCAAACCATCATCTTTGAATGTTGCAAGACTTTCGCCTTGTATGTAGATCGGGGTAATTACATTCATTGCATTCCTAGTCTGAATCACAATCTGATTGTATGGGTGGTTACCTGGCACTGTAGGGTTGCCACCCATCCTTTAAAATACGGAATCGTGCCGCATTTGAGAATGAAATTGCGCGTCCCGTTTTGAATCAATACGGGACGGGATTTGTCCCGTATTTTTTTTTATCATTTTTTTTAAAGCAGCGTCTCATGCAAATCATCCCACACGCATTTTATGAAGATTCCTCCTTTCCTACTTTTGATTGGGTAATACTTGATGTCATCGTTAGTTTGATTGGTCTTTTTAACTGTCCAGTGAGGAGGGCGGGTCTTTTAAGTAGAGTCTGCAAACTGTTGGCACTGAGATGTGGCACCCGCTGCAGTATGCGTCCCTTATTTTTTTGTATTAAAAGTGGTAACCCTACCTGGCAGGTAACACTTAAGTTTGGTCATGAAGTCGTCTAAAATCCGCCACGTGCCCTCTTTTAATTGCGAGAAGCAGATATATATAGCCAAATTCTCGCGGTTCGTTGCGGCGAAGTACTGCTTTTAATTGTATATATGTATATATGTATGTGTATATGTATATATGTATATATGTGTGTGTGTATGTTTGTGTGTATATGTATGTGTATATATATGTTGATATGTGTATATATGTAAATATATGTGGATGTGTATATGTATGTATATATATATATATATATATATATATATATATATATATATATATATGTATATGTAGATATGTGTATATATGTATATATGTTTACATAACCTCTTTAACACACTACTTCTCCGCTGTGAAGCGCGGGTATTTTGCTAGTATATATATATATATATATATATATATATATATATATGTGAATGTATGTATGTATATATGTATATATATATATATATATATATATATATATATATATATATATATATATATATATATATATATATATATATATATATATATGTATGTATGTATGTATGTATGTATGTGTGTGTGTGTGTGTGTGTGTGTGTGTGTGTGTGTGTGTGTGTATGTATGTATGTATGTATATATACAGTGTATGTGTATGTATGTATGTATGTGTATATGTATATATGTATGTGTGTGTATGTATGTGTGTATATGTATGTGTATATATATATATATGTTGATATGTGTGTGTGTATATATATATATATATATATATGTGGATGTGTATATGTATATATATATATATATATATATATATGTGTATATATATATATATATATGTGTATATATATGTATATATGTAAATATATGTATATGTAGATATGTGTATATGTAGATATGTATATATATGTATATATGTATATGTATATATATGTTTACATAACCTCTTTAACACACTACTTCTCCGCTGTGAAGTGCGGGTATTTTGCTAGTATTTTCATAAAGGTATGTGCATCAAGGGCCTTAAATGCCTCAAGCGTGATGTGACGAGCAGTTAGGCAGGTCAGCAAAAGAAAGAAGGCTGTGTGAGGACAACGATCCCCCTTGAGGATGAAGACGATGAGCGGCATTTCTCAAGGTTAACAACTGATGATAGTCCTTACATAATAAGCCAATAAATAGTCCTTTCAAGGACCATTAGACAGCTGCTTATGTTGGCGTGTCAGTCCGCCACTCATCCTCTCCATGTTCTTAAGGATCGCTGTCCTCACGAGTTTTCATACCACATGGCTCCCCCGCAGATACTTACAGCTGCCATAGGTCCAGTCGGTACACAAACTTAAAAGTTATCACAATATGAATATGAAAGTGATAAAGCAGTGAATATTTTTGCATATGACTTTGGGAAGTCCCACTCTATTACAAAAACAGTTTTGAAAAACAAGATTTACTTAAATTTGAGTAATATTATTGTATCTTATGCTGTACACCATATTTGACCTCTCTATTATAATTATAGAGATATGCCCATATTGACAAGCATCCCCAATGCCGGAATGTAACTCATACATAAGTCAATGGATACCTGTACTCACAATATTCTCATTATTGTCAGCTAATGTACTAGTCAAATGAAAATACTGCAAGTTTGTCTGTTGATTGGGACTATTTACTACACTGCTGAAATTCATGTTTGACACCAACATATCTGCATGGATTAAACTATTGTATACCAGTCCAGAAATCTCAATCCATATTAATAGCACAAAGTAAGATTACTTCAAATTACAATACAACACTCAACAAAGCTGCCCACTAATAACCAAAGCTTTTTGCGATAGCCATGGAGCCACTGGATATTCATATTTGGATATTCATTTCTGGAAGTAACAAGACATACAAGAGATTATTAGAGAAAAGCTTCAACAGATATCATTATACACCAATGATACAGTTGTGTATCAGACTCACAATCATTTCTACCAATCATTTTAAATTTTCATAAGATCTTCATAAGATCTTGATTTAAAATAAAGTTAAATAAAAGTGTGCTTTGTCCAGTTAGTTCTCCAGCATATCATACCAGATTGGAAAACTATTCATTCATATTATCAAAACAGTTTTAATACCTGGGAATAACTATCACAAGTAAACATAAAGACCTCAATTTTAGAAACAAAATGGAAAAAAAAATCAAACAAGATATCTTATCTTAGCTCTGAGAATTGAAGGAATACTCCACCAAAAATTCTAGTTTTATATGATACTTACCACATGTAGTTTGAAACCATGGCTAAGAAAAATTTGTAATCTCATGCTTTCCTGGAGAAATTACATAACAAAGATTCTGATAGAACTGGACCCAACACTAGACAACAACAAATGATGTGAAACATCCATGGAAAAAAGAAAAAAAATTCTCACATAACTAGTGTTGCATAACTCACATGTTTATGATCAATTCATACTTCCAAAAGAAGAAGAAGAAGAACAACAAGCACACTACATTATCAGGAGTGGTATATTCCCATAATACTTTGCTTTTGAATTAAATATTCAACTCTACCCCTGGTTTATTGGTCGAGATCCAGCTCTTTTCTGTTGCTCCCATACACCATAATCACTTTCGCGAACACACTCAGCATTTAAACTATGGAAAACGCCAATGGATTAAGGCACTTACAGATCTTTATACATACAACATATTTGCATCTTATGAACAATTAAGCTCCAAATTTAACTTTCCACCTAGACACTTTTTCTGTGATAAACAAATTACAAATTTTGCCAAAAAAACTACTCAATTTTCCTACACCTCTCATCCAGAGGCAATACTGGTTAGTCTTGATGAATAAAATTCAATAATATATAAAAATATTTAAAAGAATCAACACTTCAACAGTCCTAGTGAATGTTGGAAGACTTTTCAATTAGCATCTCAGAAAATAGTAGATATTAACCATATATTACAATACATTCTAGTTCTACATGCATCAAGTATTCCATAATTCAACTAAGTCATTTACTGATCATATACATCTTCTTTTAAATTGTCTAAAATCTGTCCAGGGCAACATCCAACTTGAATGTGTAAATATCCACCTCCAGAATTTCACTACACTGCAAAAAATACATGTGCAAAAACTACACAAAAAAAACTTTAAATGGGAATAGTTTTGCTTTTATTTAGCAAAAAAATCTGCCAACAGGATAAGTAAAATTTACTTGATAAGATTTCTTAAAGTAAGCTAAGTAATCGTAAATACCAATTTTATGATAAGTCAATAATTCTTACAATAAGGAAAACAAAATTTAATGTCATGATATAAATACTTTCTACTTGCTTAGATTTCATTTTTTTGCAGTGTAGGCCATATGTTTTGAAAATGCAATGAATTAATACAATTTTGATCAAAAAAACATTATATGCTTCGTAGACAGTCTTGGTATCACAATTACACCTAATCCATCAAATACAATTTAATCCCATCCCAAATATCGTCAAAGAAGAAATATCCTATAACACATTGCTAGCATGTAAACTTAACTTGTTTAACTGAAAGAATTCCAACCTACTTTCTTTAACTCAGTTGGAAAGTAAAAATTATATATTATCTCAAATTAGAAAAAAATCTAATTCTCCTAAAAGGATATGTCCAGAACTTTTTTAAACGATAGTAATAATTTTAGAACAAGCATGCAGGGCTCATGCTCTCTGAGAATACTCCGCACCCCCTGTATTACGTGCACACAATTCTCCCAGCCTTCCTCTACTGCACGCTCTTTGATTTTTGCAATATTATTACCTGCACCTGTAAACAGTAAGATTAAATCCAGTTTAGATACTGTTACACGCAAAGACATCAAAATGGTATATGACATGCATTTGTTGAATGCATGAATTTCTTTTTGTTACTCAACAGTGCACAAAGTTTTACACAGAGTCAGTGCTATAGCTGACTGCTCACTTAACATGCATTGCCTAAAGTAATAAGGCATAATATTTTGATTCAGGTGTAAACAAAAAGGACAGTTTATGTTAGTTGCACATGTTAGTCCTTTAACCACCTTTTCCTGTTCACTGAACTCAACTTTACTGGCATTGCATTTGAGTCCAGCATGCTCTGCTGTTTACCTGTGATGTGTTTGTTTGTTTGTTTGTTTTTTAAATTCCTTTCTTTTAGCAATGGAGCGAACTATTGCCTAAGTTTAGTCTACTTTACTTTAAAATGTATTATTAACTTAATTGTTAACTGGTAAACACTTTTTTATATTTTTAAACAGATTATTTGAAATTTGGAATTGCTGTAAACAAAAATATCACAAACACATAATAGATAGATAGATAGATAGATAGATAGATAGATAGATAGATAGATAGATAGATAGATAGATAGATAGATAGATAGATAGATAGATAGATAGATAGATAGATAGATAGATAGATAGATAGATAGATAGATAGATAGATAGATAGATAGATAGATACTTTATTAATCCCAAGGGGAAATTCACATACTCCAGCAGCAGCAGCATACTGATACAAAAAACAATATTAAAGAGTAATAAAAATGCAGGTAATAACAGTCAATAACTTTGAATAATGTTGACGTTTACCCACCCCACGTCCCCCCCAAGTGGAATTGAAGAGTCGCATAGTTTGGGGGAGGAACGATCTCCTCAGTCTGTCAGTAGAGCTGAACCTCTGTCTGGAGATGACACTGTTTAGTGGATTGTACTTATAGGTACAAACAGTTCTACAAGGAGCACTTGATGGACTGATTGAGTGCGTTTATAGTTCTTGGGATAAAACTGTTTCCGAACCGCAAGGTCAGTACAGGAAAGACTCTGAAGCGTTTGCTGCGTGAGAGCATTTCAATAGGCAGCATGGCTGAGGCAGCGTGTGATTGATGCTGTATAGTATACCGATAATTCTCTTTCTGATCAGCTGCTGTACAGCTGTGATTCCCCACTCAGATACAGTGATATAAATACTCTGAGTGGTGCAGTGAGAGTAATATGGAAAAAGATGATCCGCTGTGGCAACCCCTAATGGGAGCAGCTGAAAGAAGAAGAAGGTTCAGTGAGAGTAACAACGCTAAAGCAGCTATTGTATTTAGAATAGTTTGACCATTCTGTGGACCATTATATTGTTACAGGTTAATTACAATCACATGCATTAAACTAATAAACAATGTGTGGTTAATTTCAGTGTATTTATAAAGCCGTCAGCGATGTGGATCTAAAAAAGCAAGGGTAATCACACAGGAACAGTAGCACTGCTTTGACGCTGGGTGCCGCCAGTCTGCAAAACTGAGCGCTGAACTTGCGTACGCCAGGGTATGAGCTACTGTGGAAACTGCGTGGCTTTACGCCAAGTTTAGGTTTTATACATCGCAATTTGAACGTGGAAAAGCTCTTATGCAACATTTTTGTGCATACACACTGTTTATATATGAGGCCCCAGGTGTTGTATGCTCTTGACAATGATATGAGCAGCAGTGCTGAGGAGGCAAACATTGAAACATATGAAGCAAATTTGTCTTCAGGCAGTGAAACTGAAACGGCCAGTAAAACCGAAATTGTGTCTGATAAATCCAAAAGTGATGCTCGCTTAGTATTTATATCATCATTAAACTTTTTACACTGACTGCGTACTTTTAGCATTTTCATGTTTTACAGTAAAAAATAAAAATGCCATTTTTGAGCTAAAAAAAGCAATGCTATTTACCTGTTTTTCAAGAAAAAATGTACACCAATGCTTGTTGTTGTTCCACAGATTGTTTGCAAGAACCGAATATGTTTAATAAATTCTGTTAATAAACAAGCAAAGAAGTCTGATCTTTAGCACTGTATGTAATAGTCTATTAATGCAAAGTCTTTAAAATGTAACTTTTTGATATCCAGGCATACTGTAAGTTTTTACAGAAGATTAACGATTCTTGCAAGACAACACTCTGGCTACATTAGTATTGGGATCAGTATAGGTATCAGCAATATTGGCCTCTGTATCACCCGTTATTGGACTGAAAAGAAAATCAGCAGTATTGCCCATCACTACTACTAAGCACTGTGCTTTCAGAAGGAGTAATGCATTATGCAAATGAAACACCCAAGATAGATGTGTATGGAAGGTGCAGGAACAGAAGTGCTTATGCTCAATATTGGTGACAAACCAAAGGAGTCACATGGAGTGGCTGAGGCACGGATGTGGAAGGATGGAGAAGCGCAATGTGCGCGAACAGCATGGAGTGAACAAGTGAGTAGAGGGGAGCAAGAGTGAAAGAGCGGAGTGCTTCTGGGCCATAACACTGAAGCAGAAGACAATATAGTGGGGTTAGAAGAGTCTGAGTGCGATTAAATTTTAGGTGATCACAGAGCTGCTTTTATGTTGGTTTATCCAGGTAGTCCCATCCTCCTCAAAAAGGTTTTGACCACCCAAGGAGCGTGTCTCTCTCAGGTCAGGACCCAGGGGCAATACACGGTTATTTCCACGCCATACCAGTTGAAAGACACTTGTGTAGAGTATAATTGTCAAGTCATTAATGGTGATGAACAACTGAGGACAGTATTTGAGGAGTTTAAAACAGGTTTTAATGTATGCCCATTTAAAAGATGCTTATTCTTTCAATTAAATCTGTCTGTAGCAGTGCATTCAAAGTTAACAGTCGTTTTGTACATTGACTTAATTTTCTTTTTGTCCTCTTTTCAACTTGCCTTTTAGTAAGGCATTCAAAGTCATGTTGTACTTGCTGAAGTAGTATTTTGTTAAAAGATCAGTTTTAAGGTCATTGATTAAGTTTAAACCATTCCATTCATTGTTTTTAATTACTTTGTGTTCATTTGTGTTAATTCTACATTACATTTGTCATTAAGTGTGTATTTACTTCATGATTTATATATTAATTTTATAACTCAATTTTTAATGTTATATGTGATTAATTACATACAATTATGTGATTAATTAGTCAATTTCTTTTAATCGTATAAATGTATAATGGTTGTCTGCTGTTACCTGGCCTGTTGTTGGATAACTATAAATCAGAAACAGTCCTAGAAAAAAAAATGCAAACTGTATACTGTATGCATACTGTAAACTTTTGTAATTTTTATGTTTGTATTGACATGCTAGCCTTTCTTTTTCTTCAGTGACATACAGCAAGCTATTGGATGGCTATTGGGATATACAGTATCTTCTGGAAAGGAATTTAAGTGCTTGGTACTTCATAGCATCTTGTAAGCATTCTCCAATTTTAATCATCATTTGCCTTTCTTATTAACTGTTCATGTTGAATGCTTCCACAAAGCATTTAATATCACAGCACAGAAGCTTTCTTTACATACAGCTGAATTTCACCATGGGGCGGCACGGTGGCGCAGTGGGTAGCGCTGCTGCCTCGCAGTTGGGAGATCTGGGGACCTGGGTTCGATTCCCGGGTCCTCCCTGCGTGGAGTTTGCATGTTCTCCCCGTGTCTGCGTGGGTTTCCTCCGGGGGCTCCGGTTTCCTCCCACAGTCCAAAGACATGCAGGTTAGGTGGATTGGCGATTCTAAATTGGCCCTAGTGTGTGCTTGGTGTGTGGGTGTGTTTGTGTGTGTCCTGCGGTGGGTTGGCACCCTGCCCAGGATTGGTTCCCTGCCTTGTGCCCTGTGTTGGCTGGGATTGGCTCCAGCAGACCCCCGTGACCCTGTGTTCGGATTCAGCGGGTTGGAAAATGGATGGATGGATTTCACCATTCCTCAAAATATAAAGTTTGTTTTTTGCATAAACCTCCATTTTTAAACTGAACAGTGGAAGAAGGCTACAGTTTTCAACAGATGTATAAACATCACGAAGACCAAATTTTGTCATATGGTTCTGTAAAGCAAGTACTGTAAGTTCATCATTATTGATCTGCTTGTTAGCAGGCATGGAAGGAGACCTTTGAGAGGAAAAGTATTATTATTCAAACTGCAGACAGAGGGTGATATACAAATTTGTTCCTGATATATCTTGAATGCAGAGGATTCTCTGTTTAATAGGTATGGCAAACGCTACCTTCACAAGTTCACAGCACAAATTTTTATCAGTTACCAAGAGTGTGAGGAAGCCTATTTAATTTAATTTGTAATTCACAAATGCAAATATGCGACATTCGATGGCTTGGCTGGTGTTTTAAAAAACTTCCAGTCTGCAGTTTGAACGGTCAGTGATTTGTCAGAATGAGCTACTTTTACCAGAATCACAGATGCTCACCATATCCAATCAAATTATACCTATCATTACAATCATTTTGTGAATAATTAATTTTTGTTGATAATGAAATATCAGTTGGCAGAGTTGCAGCACTACCTAATACGGACCTGGCAGTATTTTTTCAGTTTGTGTAATCTTCACTGTGTAGACTGCAGTTTTTCCATGAAAAGAGATGAAGCTGGTCATCCTCTCAGAAGAAAACAAGGGCAAATTGTTTAATAATCAGCTGCATACTCTGTTACAGTATCACATGGACTGGATTATGTAAATGTGTTCAGTCTAACTAATACTAATGTCTTGTCCTGTAAAATTATTTTCACATAGCTCATTTTTTCAAGTACTGTGATATATAGCTGATCTTGAGAAATAATAATACGATAGACTACAGTGTTAAACCAGTTAAATGATACTTCCTCTGGGAGATATAATCTACGTTTATAATTTATCAACATTTATTACCACATCTTATATAAGCAAATGAACAAAGACTAATGAAGGACATTTTGCTACACTGGCTGAGACTGCAAGTTCCTTTCTTTGAATTCTTGCTGTGTCGAATACATCAGAGGATCTCTTCTCTTCCGCAGGACATGTTTGGTCATAGAAAAAAGAAATAGTGACTTATGAATATGTAGACATGCTGATTTTTTTTATTTGTTTCATTACTGGGCTTTTAACACTAGAATTACCAGAGCCTACGAAAAAATTCATGGATCCAGCCCACCTTAAATCCCATCACACCTCTCCATCAGCGTCTTTTGTCCTGTAAATGTGCTGATAAAGACAAGCAGCAAGCAGCCTGCTATTCCATCCCCCCACCGCCGCAGAACGTGCACAAAGTTCTCCCAACTCATGCCTTGATTATCTGGGAGTGAAGTGCTGGAGTTTTAGAGTGGAAATAATAGATCGTTATTTGGAACAAATGTATTTCATCTGTGTTCCGTTTCTACAATAATCTGTGTAAACACATTGTTAAAACAGAAATGTTTTTCATATTTTAGTGGTAAATGACAAAATGTTGGCATAAACTATATAATGTGTGAAGCCCAGGAAGCATGTTTGAGTTGAAAAACATTTTACTTGCTGCTGTTCCGAGTTCACACTTGGATTTCAAGTGACTTATTTGATCATTATAGGACCTTGAATGAATTTAGCCTGTTTATTTTATTTTGTATTTTTAATGCCAAGCATTACTTTTAATTATATTTTTATTAGGACTTGGAATTGATTAGAAAAAAATGAATTAATCATATAATTGTATGGAATTAATCATGATTAATTGCATCTAACATTAAAACATGCAATCATAAAATACATAAATCATGAAGTAAATATACAGTGAATTACAAAATTAATGTAGAATCAGCAGAAAGAAATTCTAAAAATTTAATAGCATAGATTAAACCTGACCTTTAACAAAACAGTAATTCAGCAAGTACAACCTGAATTTGAATGCCCTCCTGAAAAGGCAAGTTGAAAAGAAGACAACAAGAAAAAAGGCCAATTTATTAATTCTCAAATTGGTATGGTATATGAGATACAGATGTGTCAAAGTAAAATTAAACAATCAAAATGACTGTAGACTTTGAATATAATACTAAAGATTGACTTAATTGAAATTATCTCTTAGAACTGAAATCATCTCTTAAATGGGCATACATTAAAACCTGTGTTAAAACTCCATAAATACCATCCTCAATTGTTCATCACCATCCACAACTTTATAATTAAATTCTAAACAAGTGTTTTTCAACTGGTGCACAATGAGAGCTACCCTGGTGTTGCATATAGGACCTTCTATATGAGTGGGCAAAAGGATGAAGCAGCTAGGAAATGTTTCCAAAGTGCTCACTAAGTGCTGCATCTGCAATCACCAACCTTCAAGTTGCTTTAATTTTTTTTTTGCTGGCGTCTCCGATAGTCCTGCACCTTCAGATAGTTTAGCAGGTGTAAAGATTTAATGCTTTTGTGGTTGGCAGAATTGTGGTGTGCCCTGGGATTTTTTGGGTTACAAAGTGTGCCACCACAGAAAAAACGGCTGGAAAACAGTGCTCTACCTAAACCTTTGCTCCTGGCATACTAAAAATGTTCTGGGTTGCAGCTATCTCACATAAAAATTGGAGTTGTCCATTACTTGGGTGCTTATGTTGCATTCTTTGCATAAATTAGCAAAGACATTACAAAGTGGAGTAATGGGTAGTGATAATCATTACACTTTTGTTTTGCAGAATCTTGTCATTATATAAGGGCAGTCAGCACCGTATGCTGCCTGGCAAGTTAAACACAGAGATACTAAAGACTTATTTTGGTTTTAGTGCCACTCAAAGAAAACATCTTTTGCATGTATGTGATATGACATTGATTCAATCCTCTTACAGAAACATGACATGAAAAAATAAAAGAGTAATTTTTTACCTTTGCTACCTTTCTTTGGTGTTGCTCTAGGACTGCCTTCCAATCCCCTTGACCTATGTTGGTATGTATAAATCAAGGAAATGAATACCAATACCACGTGTTGACATGTGGCAAGGCATTGTGAAACACGTAATTTGAAACTTTAAATAATCTTATTTGTCCAAATTTTTAAAGGTGGTGTGTATGTGTGTGTGTGTGTGTATATATATATATATATATATATATATACACACAGTAATATATACTTTATATATATATATATATACACATATACTAGCAAAATACCCGCGCTTCGCAGCGGAGAAGTAGTGTGTTAAAGAGGTTATGCAAACATATATATATACATAAACATATATAAATATATATACATATCTACATATACACATATATCTACATATACACATATATATACACATATATACATATATATATATACATATACACATCCACATATATATACATATATGTATACATATATCAACATATATATACACATACATACACACACACATACATATATACATACATATACACATACATACACATACATATATATATATACACACATACATACATACATACATACATACACACATTTATCTATATATCTATATATATATATATATATATATATATATATATATATATATATATATATATATATATCTATACATATTAATAAAAGGCAAAGCCCTCACTGACTCACTGACTGACTGACTGACTGATTGACTGACTGACTGACTGACTCACTCATCATTAATTCTCGAACTTCCCGTGTAGGTGGAAGGCTGAAATTTGGCAGGCTCATTCCTTACAGCTTACTTACAAAAGTTAGGCAGGTTTCATTTCGAAATTCTACGCGTAATGGTCATAACTGGAACATATTTTTTGTCCATATACTGTAATGGAGGAGGCGGAGTCACGTATCGCGTCATAGATAGATAGATAGATAGATAGATAGATAGATAGATAGATAGATAGATAGATAGATAGATAGATACTTTATTAATCCCAATAGGAAATTCATCACGCCTCCTACGTAATCACGTGACCTAAAAACAAGGAAGAGATTTACAGCACGAGTCAAACGCGGGAACGAAGGTAAATGACGTTAATTTTTGACTGTCTTTTAATACTGTGTAAGCATACATATTAACACATGTGCAATTAAACGTGTGCATTTACGGGGTGATTTCTCAGGCTTAAAAGCTCGCATTTTACTAAAAAGGTAAATGCAATACTATTTTCAATCATTCTATGATCTGCTTCTCACAACTGAAGGCACCGTGGCTGATGTTACGTCACTTGCTGTCCGACCATAAGCGTTACCTGCTAGGTAACCGGACACTCACTTCACTCCCTTTCGGGAATCGAACCTCTGAGGTTTTCTTTTGTTCTTAATTAAAATTTAAAAGCAATACTTCACCGCTGCTAAGCCCCTCTAGCGCTGACGTCCGAGGTTCGATTACCGTAAGCAAGTGCAGTGAGTGTGTAATTACATTCACGGCATTCGTAGTCTGATTCACAATCTGATTGTATGGGTGGTTACTTCCAGGTAACGCTTACACTTGGCCACCAAGTCAGGTCGAAGTGATCACTCGAGTAAAGGCAGCTTCACAAAAAAACTGATCCTTAACAAACTGTTATTAGTATATTTTCCCTCAATTTAAAAACGTTTTATTTTCTTCTTAATAAAAATTTAAAAGCGGTACTTCGCCGGTGTGAAGCGCGTGGATTTGACCGACTGACACATACAGACATATTCATGAGTGCAGGTACTTCGGAAAGAAAGCACCGTGTAAACCTAAAGTTTAAATTAACTTCATAGACCTACAAAAGGTTGCCATTCATTTGAGGCAAGATTGCTTTACTTCTGTACAACTATACGTTGCATTCTCAAAAGAGTGTGCTTGCACGGCTTCGGATATACATATATATATATATATGTATATGTATGTCTATATATAAATATGTAAGCTTATAAGTACTGCCTTACTTCTCTTTAAGAAAGGAAGATGTAATGATACTTGATTTAAACGATTCCATGTCTTCCTGGGTTTGCGTAGTTTATTGTCTAAAAAAGAGAAACCTTCATTTATAAAACTTTGCTGCAGATGACTTAGCTTATTGTCAATATCTTTACACGTTTTTTAAGACTTATTGACTGAAACGGGCTTTCACGAAAAAAGTTAGGGCTTTGCTACAGGATACACCCTCCACAAGTTAAGCAAGTAAAAATAAAATATATATTTCTGTTTTATTTAAACCTTTTAAGTTCGTATGCATAGCCCCATTTGGCTGTTTAATTTTTTTTTTTCTTTCTTCAGTAATATTTAATCTCCTTAAAGAAAAAGAACATATCCATTTTACTTTTTTTGTATCTCTTTAGTAATATTTTAGTGTAAAAGATAACCAGTATTTAAACCTTTTATGTTACTTTATACATTTATTTTACACAATGTTGAAAAATGAATAAGAAAGCTACATATTTTGGCAGCTGCTGCTTTCATTTTCAATGAAATGAAAAAAGCTCATCAAGAGAAAAAGTCAATGAAGAAGAAACAGTTTGCACTATCTAAAAATCAGAAACCCTCATTTATAAAAGTTTGCTGCAGATGACTTAGCTTATTGTCAATATCTTTACACGTTTTTTAAGACTTATTGACTGAAACGGGCTTTCACGAAAAAAGTTAGGGCTTTGCTACAGGATACACCCTCCACAAGTTAAGCAAGTAAAAATAAAATATATATTTCTGTTTTATTTAAACCTTTTAAGTTCGTATGCATAGCCCCATTTGGCTGTTTAATTTTTTTTTTTCTTTCTTCAGTAATAATTAATCTCCTTAAAGAAAAAGAACATATCCATTTTACTTTTTTTGTATCTCTGTAGTAATATTTTAGTGTAAAAGAATAACCAGTATTTAAACCTTTTATGTTACTTTATACATTTATTTTACACAATGTTGAAAAATTAATAAGAAAGCTACATATTTTGGCAGCTGCTGCTTTCATTTTCAATGAAATGAAAAAAGCTCTCCAAGAGAAAACGTCAATAAAGAAGAAACAGTTTGCACTATCTAAAAATCAGAAACCCTCATTTATAAACATTTGCTGCAGATGACTTAACTGAAAATAAATGAATAGTTCCTATGTGTATAATACATATTTATCTATTTTACTTATGCCTTTATTCCACCAACTTACAACATCTGAGGTACAATTTGTTACATTACTTTTGTTTTTTGCAGCACAGGCAGGTGAAGTGACTTCCTCAGGGTCACACAGTGGTGTCAGTACCAGGATTTGAACTGACAAGCTCCGGGTTTGCTGAAATATTACTGAAGAAAGAAAAAAAACGAAAACGGGCAAATGGGGCTATGCATACAAATGTCCATCCGTCCATTATCCATCTATCTATCTATCTATTATCCAACCTGCTATATCCTAAATACAGGAGCCACTAAGTAGATATATATATATATATATATATATATATATATATATATATATATATGTGAATGTATGTATGTATATATGTATGTCTATATATATATATATATATGTAGATATGTAAATTTGTATATGTATATATATGTTTATGTGGATGTGTATATGTGTATATACGTATGTATATGTAGATATGTGTATATGTAGATATGTATATATATATATATGTATATGTATATATATGTTTATGTGTGTGTGTGTGTGTATTATATATATAAAAGACAGCAACACTCATAACAATGACAACACAATTACATTGACAATCATGTTACGTTATTTTTAAAATGTTTCCTTTTTTTTTTTTCATAACCTCTTTAACACACTACTTCTCCGCTGCGAAGCGCGGGTATTTTGCTATTTATCTATATATATAAAGGAGAGTTGGGATCCGAGAGACTGTGTTTGTGTGTTTGTGGAGGGATGGAGAGTTAAGGCGGGTGTTGGAGTCACGTGATCATCTCCCCTCCCATTCACCTCATTTCATTCACTTCATTTCGCTCCGAGCTGAGCTCCGCAGCTGGCGCGGTCTTGCTGTTCTTGATTTGCTTTTCACATGGCCAAGTATACGTTGCATGCTCAACAGTAAGCTCAGCGCACAACTTGGTCATATTACAACCGGAGGGGCGAACTGACAACATGGTATACAAAGAGATCCTTAACAAATAATTATTGGTATAATTTCCCTCAGTTTATTATTTAAAATTTTAAAGCAGTACTTCGCCGCTGTGAAGCGCGGGTATTTTGCTATATATATATATATATATATATGTATATATATATATATATATGTGAATGTATGTATGTATATATGTATGTCTATATTTATATCTATATATATATATATATATATATATATATATATATATATATATATATGTAGATATGTAAATTTGTATATGTATATATATATGTATATGTGGATGTGTGTATGTATATATATGTATATGTAGATATGTGTATATGTAGATATGTATATATATGTATATACGTTTATGTATGTATATGGTTACATAACCTCTTTAACACACTACTTCTCCGCTGCAAAGCGTGGGTATTTTGCTATATGTATATAGATATATATATATATATATATATATATGTGTCTGTATGTGTATATACTGTATTTATATATATATATATATATATGTGTGTATGTATGTATGTGTGTATATGTATGTGTATATATATGTTGATATATGTATATATATGTGGATGTCTATATGTATATATATATATATATATATATATGTATATATGTAGATATGTGTATATGTAGATATGTATATAAGTATATATGTTTATGTATATATATGTTTACATAACCTCTTTAACACACTACTTCTCCGCTGCGAAGCGCGGGTATTTTGCTATATGTATATATATGTATATGTAGATATGTGTATATGTAGATATGTATATATATATGTATATATGTTTATGTATATATATATATCTTTACATAACCTCTTTAACACACTACATCTCCGCTGCGAAGCGCGGGTATTTTGCTAGTATATATATATATATATATAAAGGAGAGTTGGGATCCGAGAGACTGTGTTTGTGTGTTTGTGGAGGGATGGAGAGTTAAGGCGGGTGTTGGAGTCACATAATCATCTCCCCTCCCATTCACCTCATTTCATTCACTTCATTTCGCTCTGAGCTGAGCTCCGCAGCTGGCGCGGTCTTGCTGTTCTTGATTTGCTTTTCACATGGCCAACTATACGTTGCATGCTCAAGAGTAAGCTCAGCGCACAACTTGGTCATATTACAACCGGAGGGGTGAACTGACAACATGGTAAACAAAGAGATCCTTAACAAATAATTATTGGTATAATTTCCCTCAGTTTATTATTTAAAATTTTAAAGCAGTACTTCGCCGCTGCGAAGCGCGGGTATTTTGCTAGTATATATATATATATATATATATATATACACATACAGAGACATATATATATATATACACATATTTACATATCTACATATATATATACATAGACATACATACATACATACATATTATATATATATATATCTATATCTATATCTATATCTAAATCCCCGCAAAGTACTGCTTTTAAATTTTTATTAAGAAGAAAACCTTTTTAAATTGAGGGAAAATATACCAATAACAATTTGTTAAGGACCTGTTTTTTTGTGAAGCAGCCTTAACACAGCTTTTCCGCTGTTTTATAAACGAACGCCATATAAGGTCTTCCTTTTTCCTTGCTTCGCCCAGGAAGGAGCCTTTTTATTAAATCCAAGGGTTCTTCGCTTTTTTTTTCTTTCTTTTTTTATGATTGTTATAGTTCTGTTTGTATACCACGTTGTCAGTTCAGCACTCCGGTTGTAATATGACCAAGCCGTGCAAGCTTACTGTTAAGAATGCAACGTATAGTTGTACAGGAGAAAAGCAATCTTGCCTCAAATCAATGGCAACCTTTTGTAGGCCTATGAACTTAATTTAAACTTTAGGTTTACACGGTGCTTTCCTTCCGAAGTACTTGCACTCATGAATATGTCTGTATGCGTCAGTCGCTCAAATCCCCGCGCTTCGCACCGGCGAAGTACTGCTTTTAAATTTTTATTAAGAAGAAAAGAAAACCTTTTTAAATTGAGGGAAAATATACCAATAACAATTTGTTAAGGATCTGTTTTTTTGTGAAGCTGACTTCACACAGCCTCTCCGCTGTTTTATAAACGAACGCCATATAAGGTCTTCCTTTTTCCTTGCTTCGCCAACGGAAGCAGCCTTTTTACTTAATCCACCGGTTGTCCGCTGTTTTTTTGTTCGTTTATTACGATTGTTATAGTTCTGTTTGTATACCACGTTGTCAGTTCAGCACTCCGGTTGTAATATGACCAAGCTGTGCAAGCTTACTGTTAAGAATGCAACGTATAGTTGTACAGGAGAAAAGCAATCTTGCCTCAAATCAATGGCAACCTTTTGTAGGTCTATGAACTTAATTTAAACTTTAGGTTTACACGGTGCTTTGTTTCCGACGTGCTGCATTCTACGTGCTGTTAGCTAAGACCCGGCACTTAAAAGTTTCTCGCTACAGCAATTTTTAATCCGTTACAAAGTCATCCAAAGTGTCGTTTATACCTCGTGTCTTCTCATTAAAGTTGTATCTCGCGAATATGGTATTGCAAACGGCAGCGGGAGGGTTTCTCATTAAACTTGTATCTCGCGAATATGGTATTGCAAACGGCAGCGGTAGCGTTTCTATAAACTTAATTTAAACTTACGTTTTACACCGTGCTTTGTTTCCGCAGTATCGAAGTGATCACTCGTGCTGCATTCAGTCAGTTCACGTGAGCCGTTCTCTTGTGCCTTCTCAATTGTGTAATGAATATTTTCTTCAGAGCTCTTTGGGGCCCTTCCTTGTTTTCAGTTCACGTGATTACGTAGGAGGCGTGATGACGCGATACGCGACTCCGCATCCTCCATTACAGTATATGGACAAAAAAGAGGTTCCAGTTATGACCATTACGCATAGAATTTCGAAATGAAACCTGCCTAACTTTTGTAAGTAAGCTGTAAGGAATGAGCCTGCCAAATTTCAGCCTTCCACCTACACGGTGTAAATAAACGTGTGGTGATGGACGTAGTCGTGTCTGCCTGCCTGTGTCTGGGTCGCCCTAATCCACAATATGTGTATATATGTGTATATATATGTGTGTATATGTATATATATACTTTATGGCATGATCTGTCAACTGTGGGACCTTATATAGACAGGTGTGTGCCTTTCCAAATCATGTCCAATCAACTGAATTTACCACAGGTGGACTCCAATTAAGCTGCAAAAAACATTTCAAGGATGATCAGGGGAAACAGGATGCACCTGAGCTCAATTTTGAGCTTCATGGCAAAGGCTGTGAATACTTATGTACATGTGATTTCTCAGTTTTTTTATTTTTAATAAATTTGCAAAAACCTCAAGTAAACTTTTTTCACATTGTCATTATGGGGTGTTGTGTGTAGAATTCTGAGGAAAAAAATTAATTTAATCCATTTTGGAATAAGGCTGTAACATAACAAAATGTGGAAAAAGTGATGCGCTGTGAATACTTTCCGGATGCACTGTGTATATATATATATATATATATATATATATATATATATATATATATATATATATATATATATATATATATACACATTACTGTATATACACACAATACATATACAGTAGACCCCCGCGAAGTTGCGGTTCAGGGTTCGCAGACTCAGTCATTCGTGGATTTTTCCTTAGAACTTAACTATTAATTGTTAGCGGAAAGCGCAAATATCCTCCGCAATTTTTTATGGCTTTTTCCGTGGCAATACTGTGCTGTAGAGAGAACAGGAAGCAACCGCTGAGGGAAACGCAGTTTGGGATGGTGAAAGTAGCCAATCCGAGAGCGTTATTCATTTCTCCTTGCTGCTGATTGACTGCTGCCCTGTGACGCGACTCCAGCTGAGTGTCCTCATGTTTTCCATTTTGTTATTGTATTCATTTTATTATTCTTAAAGGCACAAGATGTTGCCGAATCGCCCTGCACTTTCTAAGGCTTCTGGCACTGAGCCCAAGTGCCAGAAGAAGTTTAAAGCACTCCAGGAGAAGGCTGAACTACTGGATTTGCTCCAGGAACTAAAAAGTTCTGTAGTAGCGCGCCATTATGGCATTAATGAAAGCACCGCACGCTACATAAAGAAGAAGGAAGCAGCGATCTGGAGTACCGTATCTGTAAGTTTCTGTGATAGTGACAAAAAGGTAACGACCGTAAGGAATAAAAATATCATCAGGATGGAATCTGCCTTGGCATTGTGGATCACCAACTGCAGGAAGAAGAACATCCCTTTGGATGGTAACATCATCCGTGAGAAAGCACGGAAATTGTACCAGCAGTTCGCTACAGGAGACAATGTAGCAATTTTCCATCACAATGTTCCTGAAACCTATAAAGAAAAACCAGCACGAAACCCAACCAGAAGAAGACCCGTTCAAAGATACGACTCCTCCTGAAGAAGAGGCGCCACCCGAGGAGTTCTAAATCCTTTGCATTGTACTGCAAAGCTACTTCATCAATGTCATTCATCACTGGTGAGTACCTGTACATTTTACTGCATTTTAATTAAATTAAATTATTATGTGTTTACTCTACTTATAACAAAGAAAACTACAGCGCATACCGAAGAAAACACGCTTGCATGAATTACAGTACGTATAGCGGTAACATCGGTATTTTACATTCTAGCACCGCGGAAGACATAGCAGTACAGTACTGTACAGTATATGGGTTTACCTTTATATTCTGTTTTCAGGTAATGTATTAAGGTAATTTTTTAGGTAATGTATTAATGTATTAAGCTGAGTTTGCAACAAAATTAAAGTGCTTTGGGAGCATACTGTATTTAGGGTTTAAACTATAAAAATAGGCATTTAAAAGGCATTTTTTAACCACATCCAAAAGTCGCGGTTTTTCACAATTCGCGGGTGGTCTAGGAACGTATTTAGTGAACTGACAGTGTTGACAAGCCTGAATTATATCGTGCATCTCTAACAATAACCCTTCAAAATGTAAAAATGTTTCCTCAAGACAGCACCAGAGCTAAAGGCATAACTACTAAAATAATGGAAATGATCACACTCGATGACCAGCCTTTTTTCCCTAGTTGAGGACGAGGTATTTCATTGGTTACTACATCATTTATAACCTCGCTACATTCTTCCAAGCCGGCGATACTTTGCAGATGTCTCACTGCCTGCATTATATGATGTGATTGCTACTCATATCCTCGCGCTTTTAAGAAACAATGTCACCAGCATTACATTTATACAGATATGTGGAGCTCAGAGGTCAGCCCCATGAGCATATTGAGTCTAACAACACACTGGATTGATGACAATTTTGAGTCAAAAAGAGTGGTGTTGCATGCTAAAGAGTTCTCCGGTTCTTATTCTGCAACTTTTATCACACAAGCTTTCGATTCCATGCTAGTTAAGTGGAACATTTCAAAAGTAATGTGCATGTTGTGCTTCATGAAAACGCTCACAATATGGCAAAAGCGATGGAAGAAAGTGGCATTAAAAGTTTAAGCTGCATGGCTCACACTTTGCAGTTTGCTGTAAATGAAGGCTTATTGAGCCAGAGAAGCATCTCTGACTGTGTTGCCATTGGGAGGCGAGTAGTTACTTATTTTAAGCACTCGCAGCTCGCTATTTGGTGGCTGAGAGAAATACAAACAAACCTTGTTACCCTAACAAGAATACTTCAGCAGGATGTCCCTACTCGTTGGAACAGCACATATTATATGCTGAAAAGTCTTGTTGATCAGAAGCTCACTCTTGCTGCGTATAGTGCTGAATACAAGCTTCCTGCCTCTCTCACGGTGCATCAGTGAGGACTTGTGGAAAACATGATTACTCTACTCGAACCATTTGAGCAACTTAGTAAAGACATAAGCGCGCATTCACCTACAATATTGCGGATGTGATTCTGTCTGTTGAAGCACTTACATGTCTGCTTAAAAAGTCTGGCAAAACAGATTTCAGAGTTCAGAGGGCAAAAACCACACTTTTGGTGACTGTCATAAAATGCTTCAGTAGTGCATTCTCCAAGCCACTATACTATCTATCAACTGTTCTTGATCCACGGTACAAAGATCGATTTTTTGACCAAGATACCAAAAAACAAGAGCAAGAAGCACTTCAGAAACAACGGGTTGAGATGTCAGCTGATGAAGGAGATGGTAGATGGTGAAAGCGACAGCAAACCACAAGAGAAAAAGATTTGCGCTCGGAGAGATGCTGCTGCTTCATTGCTGGAGATGTATGCAGAAATTCTTGAAGAAAATGTGTATGTGGCTGCAAAACCACATTCGACTGCCGCTGAGGTAAAATAACAGGGTTATTAAAATTAACAATAATCATACTAATTAGGTTGACCAGACATCCCAAATGGGAAAAAAACACAGATTTTATTTTATTTTTTTTTTTTTTTTTTTTTTAAACACAAACCATATACTGCAGCTTCCAAATATCCAGTCAGTATCATCCTGCATTTAAGGGAAACTTACAGTCAGCACTGCGAGGCAGCTTGCTGTGACTGTATATAACTTAACAGTGCAAGGCAAACTGCTCCGCAAACCTTAGCTGAGAAGAAAAGGAACATGTTAACGGCATCACATCATTTTTTCGTCAGGTTTTTACAATTTATGTTTGCCAAATTGCCTACAAAACTGTCATTGCAGTTTGTGGGTTTTTCAATTGTAGAAAGTCAAGTTGCTATGGAAAATTAGTGGAGGAATTTAATTTAGTGGGTACTTAGCAAAAAGGAGGAACAAGTTTGCCTGCATGGTAGAATGCAGCTTCAAGTTTTATACATTGTAAAGATGTGTCTAATGTGTCTAAACTGTAAAAGATTTTAAGACAAGATTTATTCCAGTTTTAATGTAAGCATTAAGACAAAATCACCCTGAAAAATACAGCAGTCTCTCAACATTTAAAGGCACACCTGCACACCAGCTTGTACTGTATCTCTTAAAAGTGCATCCACATCACACTTTATACGGAATGCCCTTTGTATGACCCAAATCATTATACATCAAGCTTTCAACATCACAAGTTTTTATTAATGGCGGAGGTTGGTACAGGTGGTTGTCCTGTTTTTCTTTACCACAAATCTGATCAACCTAATAATTTATTATTTTTTTATTATAATATAGATAAACGTTTGTAAACTTTTTTTTTCAGCTTAATTACTATCTCAGCGATCCCCCTATCTCCAGAAATAACTGCGCCCTCCAGTATTGGAAAAGCAATGCAGCCCGTTTTCCAACCTTGGCCAAGACAGTGATCAAGTACCTACCTATCGGCACCTTGTACCAGTGTAGACAGTGAATGCCTTTTTTCAGCTGTGTCAAATATAGTAAATGAAAAGAGAAACAGGCTTGCTTGCGAAAAGGCAGAAATGCTTCTTTTTGTTAAGAAAAACCTACCATTTGTACTTTTAAAGAAGCCAACTTAAGCCCAGGGTTACTGGCCTCATTTATTTTACAGTTTATTTTAGTTTTACTTAAAGTAACATATGTCTGATTATAGCACAAAGAATATGCATTCATTTTTTTGTTAATATACCCAATACCATGTTATGTAATGGCATGGTGTCTTGATGTGCTTAATTAACTCAGAATATGTATGCTAAACAGATTTTTGTACATGACCTGGAGTATTTCTTCTATAAAGATGAGCCATATCTTGCTCTTTTTCCCCCCCATAAAGAACTGGCTATTTATATAGCAATGAAGAGCATAAAATTCAGCAAGTTAATAAAAAGCTAATCTCTGTTTCACATGCTACTGTTGTCTCTTTGATAATGCATAATATATTTTCAGCATACCTAAAACATTCATAACTGAAGTAAAAAAAAAATATTGGCCATCAGTTATCGGTATTGGCAAAGATGGACAAAAACATCTCGGTTATTGGTATCACCCAGAATTTCCATATTGGTGCATCACTAATTATTGTTTTATAATGTGAAGAAAAAAAAAAGAAAATTACATGAAAATATTGCCCTGACCAAAGCACTGCCTGACGCAATTGCCTTCTTGCCAGCCCAGGATGCTACAATATTTTTTATTGAGTTAAACAGGCCACATCAATCGCAAAAATTAACTTTAACTTTCCCAGGTCTAATATATACATAAAGTGAACCATGTTTGCTTTAATCCAAATGTGAAATATTAAAATTACTAAATCTTTATTAACATTATTAAGCTTCAACACTGAGAAGTACAATTAAGGTGTTATGAGGCTATTTGAATCATCACTAGTGGTATACTGTAGCTAGTAGACCACATACCCTCTATACTTTTTACATGATGAAACATAAAAAGAAAAACAGACAGATTCAAAAGTATTATGCATACAGTGCTACAAAAATAAATTTACTTAGCTGCCTTTAACATTATGGAATATTTTGTGCAGAACTGCCAAAACTCTACTGTCACAAAGTAATCTAAACCAGAAATTTCCAAAGTGTATGCTGTGATAGCCTAGCATGTCTCAATATGGCCTGTTGGGTGTTGTAAAAGAAATGCTCTTTTTTTTTAATTTTCATTTTCTATTGCATCTTCCATTACGGAACAAGCAAATCTACAGTCCAACAAGTCTATTTCTTGTATAGCCTAATATAACACAATGAATGCCTCAATGGTCTTTAAAATGCCCTGTTTTAACTCTAGAATTACCAGAGCCTAAGAAAAAACTCGTAGATCCGGCCCACCTTAAATCCGTTCACGCCTCTCCATCAGCGTCTTTTGTCCTGTAACTGTGCCAATATTATTCATATTATTCATATTCATTCTCATAACATCTTGCGCTTGTTATCAGTGACCACGCGTTTTTTTTCCCCACGCGGACTGTGGGAAACACCAGAGCACTGAGCTGAGTTGGGAGGAAGGGGAACAACATGTCTGGGAGTGTAGGATTGATTACTGTATTGAGAATTGTATTATTTATGAGTATTGCGGAGTGGAGGGTGCTTGGTGCACATTATTATCCGAATAAATTTAATTATTGGACTTTTATCTGGTGTCTGGCGTCTGATCTGAGGGTTCAAGGGGACGACAGCGCCCCTTATCTGTCACAAAGTACAATAAATTTATACCCAATGTCCCATATATTTGTCTCTTTCTTTTTTTCTCTGTGCTGCGTTGACACCATGCACCAGAAGGCGTGAGCTTATTCAGTGCAAGCAGGAACACGCAGGTGGCAATTTGCTGTGTGCTATAACACGTTTGACCTGGCGGCGATCAGCGCACATGTACTGTGCAGGGCATGTACGGGGGCCACTGAGAAAAGAACAGTGTTTATGGCTCACCTTGCAGAGGAACTTCGTTGTCGCATCTTACTAGAAAAGGCGATGGAAAAAGAAAAGGAGGATGCAACATCGACAAGCTTCTGTTCCAAGACCGCCGCTTCCCCCAGGAAAGTAAACCGAGTCAGTGTCAGGTGCCCTTTCAATGTAATAGAAACTACAGCACAGAGAAAAGTGTTGGCATTGCAACAGGTACACATGTCGTAAATGTAGGAAGGGCGGTTCTTGTGTGTATGTGAACTGTTAACATTTGAATTTGATGATTGCATATAGCGCTGAACTTACCGCTCTGTACTAGAGGTGGGCGGTATGACCAAAATTCTATATCACGGTATTTTTCTAAATTCTGCCGGTTTCACGGTATTAGACGGTATTTTTTTCCCCATGCATGAGTGGATATTAACCACATTTTCCACTGCAATTACTGCAGTAGACTGGCTAAGAATAACCTATTAGACTGTTATGAGAATTGTACATCGTACAAAAAGACATTTTAATGTGCACACAAGTATTAATCCAGGTTTGCATGGCCCCATAAAGTGATAGTTTTCAAGGGGGTGGCACTAAAGAGAAGGAAGCACATTGCATGACAGATGCAGTCAAAATATAGAACCTTTAATTGAACAAATTTTGCAAAAGCTTAAACTATGATTTTGACAACATATTTTCAACCATCCAAAGAGGCATTTATACTTAGTAAAATATCCAGAGGTGTTTGTCAAAAGTTGGATTGTACTGAACATGTCTTAGAAAAGGAATAAATAGTAAATATTTTTTGTAAACCAACTACACTTTCTGTTAATGTTAACAATCTCTAACCACTGACACGTTAAAGTGACTTTTTAAACAATTTTATCATCATTAAACTGCATAATATTTAAACTAATAAATAATAACAATAAAATACATAATAGTATTACTGATAGTTGCAACATTACTTCAAAGTTTCCAGCCCAGGTGCATTACACAGTATTCACCAAATTAAAATAAAATAAAACAAGTGCAACTTGGTGATGACATCTTACCAACTGTACCATCATTTAGGCAAACTGCATTAATATGGACCTTGCTTCAAGCTAAGCTATATACATAAATTATAAAAACTGCAACTTGCATTTATAATGCTGTTTGTGGTATAGCCCTATGGAAGCGCATTAGGGCCACTGTGAAGAAAAAAAATATGGACACGGAAGGAAAAAACAAACTATATGTCGAGAATAAATTCGACATGTTGACTATGTCAAGATTAAAGTCGACATTTCCACTTTATTATCATAGTTTATTTTATAATTAAAGTAGAATGTTGTAAACTAAACTTCATCCTAAAATCAATGTTTAATTTACTAGATTTTCTCAAACCCCGTCACAAGTTAATGCAGCACATCAAATACTTTGTGTTAAGTGTTCCCCGACCCAGTCGTTAATCACTACGCTTCTTAAACGGACTTCCTCCGCACTAAGACCAGGCGCCTGCAGCAATCACCGCACAGAATCCATTCACTTCATGATATTCCTGCTCTCTAGCAAAACCCCAGTTCCTATCTTTAGTTTTTCTTTCTCCACATTACCAATCACCACACGATAAACGTCTTTGTGAAATTAAAACTAGTTATTAACTTAGCCGACGGAGTGTTCAGAACTTTTAAAATTTCCTCGTTATACATGTTTAATTACGCCATCCATCCAGAGTTGCGCCCATCTCTGAACGAGTCGCCAGCACAGGATGAATACAAACAAAACATACACTAGCAAGTACAAAAACAAGTACAACTTGGCTTGCAGTATTATCCAGTAGTATAGAAACAGTATTTATACATCTGACCTTTTAAAACTAAAGTATCTCCAGGCGATGGAAGTGACTCCTTTTTTTCGGCAAAAGTTCTTCTGTTCATCATGTTCAACTTTTAGTTCAGTTTCGGAATGCTCTCTGTGCATTTTCACCACGTGGCATACCTATGCTACCGCCCACTATTTGGTAGTGTAGCAGTGAAAAAGAGCCCTAGTGCAACAAATCTGTGTTTAGCGGTGTAGCACTGAAAAAGGTCCCCACTTGAACAGTTTCCCGCTGCGCCATGTTCCGAACGTCGTTTAGGCAATTTAAATCGGTGTTGCGGTATAAGAAAAATCCATATCATAAAAAAAAATAAAAAACGGTTTTCGGTATTAACCGGTATACCGCCCAGCACTACTCTGTACTATTCTTTTCTCTGCATGTCCCGGAGTACAAAAGAAACAGCATACAGCAACGTGGAGACTGGGAAGATCAGAAGGAAAAAAAAAAAAAAAAACGTGGTCACTGATTACAAGTGCAAGATGTTATGTGAATGAATATGAATAATGTTGCATCCGTGCCACAATGTTTTCCGAAATGTACTATGCAGGTCAAAAAATGAATAATTCCAAATATCATATATACCTACTGTATGTCTCTGTTTTGCTTTTTTTGTCACTGAGTCTTTGACTTTATAGACCATAAGGTGCATACTAATTCAGCATGAGCAGGAACATTCAATAAAACTGAATAAAAAAAAAATCAAGTGATGGTGAGATACAAAGAAGGCAGATTCACCAGCGTTTGTGTGTCAGCTTTTATCCCTCCAGATCAGAGAATGTCCAGTTCCATTGCCTCAAAACACCACTCACATCTACAGTTATTCCCAGTTTCAAATAAAAACTATCAGCGTCAGATCCCTGGGTGGGGGGGGCAGTAGTATGTATCGTGATCATGACTGAGAGAATAAAAGTGAAAAGAAAACGGTAACTTTCACAAGTACTATTAATGTATACTGTCTGTTATGGACACAAACCAAATGTATGTGTGTACTGTATAATATTAACAATAACAGCAGCTCACTACTGAAAACGGCGAATATAGGAGGCAGTCGGCATCAAACCGGGGACTCTTGATTACAAGTCAGCAAATCTTGCCGCTATGCCACGGAAGCTGTTGTTTTATCCTTGAACCTTTAATGAAAGTGTTTATTTGATCTTGGGACTTCAGACTTCACACATTATATAGTTTATGCCAACATTTTGTCATTTACTACTAAAATATGAAAAACGTTTCTGTTTTAACAATGTGTTTACACAGATTATTGTAGAAACGGAACACACATGAAATGCATGTGTTCCAAATAACAATCTATTATTTCCACTCTAAAACTCCAGCACTTCACTCCCAGATAATCAAGGCATGAACTGGAAGAACTTTGTGCATGACCTGCAGCTGTGGGGGGATGAAATAGTAGGCTGCTTGCTGCTTGTCTTTATCGGCACATTTACAGGACAAAAGACACTGATGGAGAGGTGCGAACAGATTTAAGGTGGGCCAGATCTACGAGTTTTTTCGTAGGCTCTGGTAATTCTAGTGTTAACAGACCCTGAGCCTTGACTCCCTACGAAAACAAGAAAAAAAACTCCCAAAGAAAAACCCTTGTAGGGGAAAAAAATGGAAGATTTTTTAACTGCTTTAAAATTATGAATGTAGAGCTCTGAAACTACAAAGTATTACTTATCCTAAGAAAGGAAGGATCCTACTTTAACATCCAAGGCACAAACCTACTTCAATACTGGATACTGATACCTTTTATTGGACTAACTTCCTCCAATCATTTGGATTAAATCTTACAGAGCCCTGCACTGATAACTGTGAGAAACCTAGAACTGTAATGACAATATCTCTTATTATAAATAGCATATGCTAAAAAAACATGGAATTGTAGACATCGTATTGAAATGAATCTGTGTGCTAGCTGCTTGAGCACTTGCAGGTGGTTACACTTTTAACATATCTTTTACACAATACCATTAATACACTTGCAGCCTGTGTGCATGAATATCAACCTGACTTGACATTGTCTGCACATTGGTTCAAAGACCGGAAGAAATGATTGAGGGCTTTATTTAAAACAAAGTAACACAATTTCAGCAAAACCATGAATGGGTATGATTCAGCATAATGTGCTTAATAGGACAGTTTGAAATTCCCAGAGAAACTGCAGACATCTTTCATTTCGAAGGAGGCAAAGAATAGTCAGGAAAGTCAACAAAGTTGGTATGCTGAAATCCTATAATTTTCATGCTATTAGGACTGAACTAAATCCAAGTCATGAAACAAAATAAAAGTCAAAACCAGATTTTCTTTTCCTAATTGGTTTCTTTCTTGATGCTGTTTGACTGATAATTTCTAATAAAGTCTTTGTTTCAGGTGATCAAAGTTCAGAGTTTATACTGTGTTACCTGGCAATGTGCCATTTCCTTAGCCAAAAATGGAAATGTCCACTGAAAAATATGAAAAATGAAGGAAATACAGCAAAAAAAAATAGAAAAAAGATAAAGGTTTATTACCGCATCGGAACAAAGAAAAAAAAATGCCAGAAATAAAATACTAATATGGCTATAACAATAAATCACTGAAATAACAAATTAAGTCAATAGAAAATGGGAATAAAATTTGTATACATAGAAACAAAATTGAATCAACCCAATATTTCTGACACAGCAAAGTTAACAAAAAGTTGTGGAAATCTTTACCTTGTAAGTTGTAAAATATTTTATTGTAAAGCCCAAAAAATGACTTTTTCGTATTAAGATTAAAACCAAATCATCACATCTGATGTAGTTAGTACCTTAGAGGCCATTATAAAAACTAAATGCTTATATTTTATGTCTCTTATTACCAGACTCTGTAGTTCACCAATCACAAAGCTGGCTGCAAAGGCTCTCTGCCTTTCTTAAAATGAACCTCTATAATGCAGTGTACACACTGATAAAAATGTCACATAACATTTCATATCTATGTGAAAACAGCTGCATCATAGCTGCAGTAAAAGGCTTGACACAAACAATACTGAGAAGGGTGGCTATTCATAAATGAACATACAGTTACAAATTTCCAAAAGGAAGCATATTTGAATCATATAATAAATGCAATGTATAGACTGTTCAGAACAGTATGCCAACACCAAACATTAACTCACAATCTAAGATACATACTTATAAAAATAATGTGTTACATACATTTTTCTATTAATTTATTACTATTAACTGGCAGATTAAATTAACTTCTTGACAGGAGAAGTCTATTGCCTGGTTTTAAAATGACTCTGCTTTGAACTTTAATTGCTCTGTTCCTGTTGAATTTTATATTACCTGTTTGAATAAAAAAACCTTCCCAAGAAATTAATATTGCCATTCACCATCATTCTTCAGTCCTCTTCCCATTTAACACAACTCTTTGTCCCAAACCTCCCAGTCTAATCTATAGCACACCTGTGCTATGCTGCCTGATATCATGACTGCAGAACACCCTGACTTATTATTAAAGTTTTACTTAGAATAACAAGAACTAAAACTCTTTACCAATTAACTATAAACAACATGATCAGTGCAGGTTATGCAATAAGTAAACATTAAAAGTGATGATCAAGAAGTAGCCATGGAGCGAAAATTGCACTACTACAGACTAATCTGATGTGAGGACAACTATTCAGAAGCTATATCATCAGTTTAGGAGGCTGATTCTGACTGTGTATTGTACTCCGGAATAAGCATTACTATATGTTAAGTTTACTGTGATACTTTAAATTGGCCTAGTAAGAGTGATGATAGGTGTTATGCTTGAATGTAACCTGTGACAGATTTGTGTTCTGTTCAATGATGTTTCTTGCCTTGTATCCAAAACTACTGCAGACCTACAGTATATAAACAAATTAGAAAATAAAAGAATGGGTATAATGTTTATTTCTATGTAGATTAATTATCTCAGAAATACTTGTAGATGGTCATATGTGGAGCTATGTAAACATCTGCCATAGGATATCTTAAGAAAAAGAATGGGCATGTTGTTTTTGTATTCTGACAGCAGCTTAGTTCAAGTTTATTGTCATGTGCAAAAGAGATATTTACTTGACATTTACACTAGGCTACTGCAGCCTAGTGACAGATGCGCAACGGGTCAGACAATAAATCCAAAAGCAAACCATGAATATAACGTTGAGTGTCCCAGAATATTAAAAAGCAGGTTGGCTGAAACCTAAATTAATACCTTAGGAAAGAGTGGGAGGAAAGAGACAAGAAATGTCATTTAAATGCATTTGTGTCTATGATTAAAGCAATCACCAGCTTCTGAGTAATCTTATGACCTGACAGTAAACCAATTCATAAACCCTGTTGTGTGAGGGTTAGTGGTTCTGTCTTATTTGCCAGAAGAGTAAAAGGAAAAGGAGACTGTTCAGAATACCTGAGGCACTGTATTTGATCATTCTGTTTGCCTTTCTATAGCCACATGTGTTGTACAGGTATATGTTGTGATCAGAAGAGAGCTGTGTTCCAGTGATCCACCTTTGACAATTAGGACAGATTTCACTGCTCAACTGTAGAAGTTGGTGAGCATAAAAAGAGCGGTTTGGGATTTCATCAGCTGTCTGAGAAAGTAAAGGCATTGTTAAACCATGATAACAGCTGAGGGTTGTGTTGGGCGTCTACACCAGTAATGGTAAGGACAAGAAATTTAAAGATCCTGACCCTCTCCACAGATCCTCCACCAATGTAAATGGATGTTCTGCTTCCAGAGGTCTATGACCATTTCCTAAGTTCTGCTGATGTTAATCAATGAGTCTGTGTCCTGGCACCATTCCACAGAAGGTAATTATTATTTTTTATGCTCGTAGTTATGACGTTGGTTTCCTCAGCAAATGTAACTGCTGCATTTTAAAACTAGGTCTAGCTACGCTGTCACAATTTAAAGGAGTACCATGAAAAGAGCTCAGCACAGTACATTGTTTTGAGGATGTGTGTGGCAAAAATGAAGTTGCCAATTCAGACATGCTGGAATCTGAGTTGGAATGTTTTTAACCCAAATCCCAAAGCTGACAAACATTCAAGTCTACTATTTTTGGTAGTTGGTGTTAGTGAAATAATTTTAGAACTCTTGAGGTATAGGGCTTTAATTTGGTGTATTACAATATTATGAAGTGGTTCAGACTGTCTGGAATCATGTGTTTAATATATCCCAGCAACTAACTCTTGCAGCACTTCATATTCATGTTACTGAGTGTTACCAGTCAGCATTCGTTACCACATACTTCTTTTTAGCAGTGAGAGAAGCATTAAAAACGGCCATACAAATGTCAGCTAAATGGTGGCTATAAATTATTAAAATATGAGCTGACACATCATCCATATTGGTTCTATAGACATCTTCCTGAGGTAATATATAGAAACAGAGAAACTGGAATCATGCAGTGGTGCATGGCAAGCACAGAAAGAATTTAGTGTGTCCAATGTAGACCACGTGTTAGACCACGGTTAGTAATCTGCACACATCTGTACATACATCACTGGTGAATCAGTTTCCAGTTTATATAGGTAATGACTTTCAGTAACTTAAATTATTTTCTTTAGCCATTTTTGTATGCTTTCATATCTCTAACCTGAAATGTGTCACTGAAGACCATCTCTAAATTACGGACATTTGTGGTAATTCATGTTTTTTTATTTGAAAAATTAAGAGCTCTGTAATTTTTCCCCAATTGTCTTTAGTTAAAAACATTTTATCAGTTACTGTGTTTATGGTTTACTCTCTAGTTAAAGCAGAATAAAGACGTATTAAGAGAATATCAAACTGCCCAAGGTGAGACCATATGGTAATTGTCACCCAACAAGATATAACCATGCTCCAGAGCATTAGCACACATCATTGAGCAGAAGACATATTAATGAAATTTGACAAAACTCTTAAGTAAATTTCTTTGTTGAAGTCACAACCAACAAAGAAGACTCTTTCATAATACAAATATTTCACAATAATGTATAGTTTGCTCAGGGCATTATGATTTTCTCCTTGCAGTGGAATGTAAACCAGCAGATAGGAGAAACTTTACAGAACTCTAACAGAAGGTGAAACAGACACAATTAAGCATTAATGTCACAAATGCCATGGACTATGCTAACTGGAAATTGTGTTTTTAAATTTTTAACTATTTCATCAGTGTGCATGTCAATCTCCTGTCCTTCCTAAACAGCTGCACTACAAATCCCCAAGTTGTTGTAACTCTAAAATTTGCCACAACGCCACTAAACATTGCTACCCAGGTGGGAATTCCTCATTGTCTTCTCCAGCTCACTTTTCACCATATTTGCATATACGTTTTACCTCTAAAAATCCTCTCCTTCCAGTGTTATTGATATTACTGAACACTGTTGCACACATGTGAATTACAGTCTTTCAACTGCAGACAACTGTAAAACTGTGGTAAAAAGTTGTCACAGTAATTACTTACATTGTTCAGTAGGGTTGTCAAAGGCACTGACATATCGATAAGTATCAATTTCAACATTTTAAAATTACTTCAAAATACTAATTTTTGTGGTATTCGTTCTGTACAAAAGCACTTGTGGTTTGCCATGGCTATAGTTGCAGCCCCATTTAGACCCAATCACAAGGGTCTTTAGAGCTCCTGGGTATCTGAGCATCATTTGCTTGAGACATCAAGGGGTGGAGGGTTGGTCCCCCTTGGTGTTTGCGACCCCTCGCATGTTGCCTAATGGGCTGACAGACTATACTTAAACCAGTGGTCTCAAACTCCAGTCCTGGAGGGCTGCAGTGGCTGCAGGTTTGTTTTCTAACCCTATTCTTAACTGGTGACCAGTTTTTGCTGCTAACTAACTCCTTTTCTTTTATTTTAATTGACTTGTTTTTTTAAGATTTTTCCCCTGATCATTCATCTGAATTGCTTAATTTCTTTCCTTAAATGGCACCCAAACAGAAATGAAAATGTGACGTGAGTGAGCCGACAGAAGACCAACTAAGTCAGGGCCCTTCAATTCCAACGAGTTGATTAATTAACAAGAACACTGTTAAAATGTTTTGGGGACCTGAGCATATCAACATTCCTGAGACCTTCATCTTTCTTTATTTTCAGATACTGTATGATGTACACAGTTTGTTGGTCATGTTTTGGCTCATTTTGTATCTCATTATTGTTTGGCTGCTAATTAAGGAAAAAGAAATAATTAAGGGGTCAGAGTTTTCAAGAGCAGGTCAATTAAAATTAATTCAAAATAAGTTAATAAGCAGCCAAAAAAGGTCACTAATTAAGAAAAGGGTTAGAATGAAAGCTTGCAGCCACTACAGCCCTCCAGGACCGGAGTTTGAGACCACTGACTTAAAGGAATGACACGTAAGCCAATACAGTAATCCCTCCTCCATCGCGGGGGTTGCGTTCCAGAGCTACGCGCGAAATAGAAAAATCCGCGAAGTAGAAACCATATGTTTATATGGTTATTTTTAGAATGTCATGCTTGGGTCACAGATTTGCGCAGAAACACAGGAGGTTGTAGAGAGACAGGAACGTTATTCAAACACTGCAAACAAACATTTGTCTCTTTTTCAAAAGTTTAAACTGTGCTCCATGACAAGACAGAGATGACAGTTCTGTCTCACAATTAAAAGAATGCAAACATATCTTCCTTTTCAAAGGAGTGCAAAGCAAGCAGTCAAAAAAAAATCAATAGGGCTTTTTGGCTTTTAAGTATGCGAAGCACCGCCGGTACAAAGCTGTTGAAGGCGGCAGCTCACACCCCCTCTGTCAGGAGCAGGAAGAGAGAGAGAGAGAGAGAGATAGAGAGAGACAGAGAGAAACAAAACAGTGAAAAATCAATACGTGCCCTTTGAGCTTTTAAGTATGCGAAGCTCCGTGCAGCATGTCCTTCAGGAAGCAGCTGCACAAAAGATAGAAATGTTAAGATAATCTTTCAGCATTTTTAGATGAGCGTCCGTATCGTCTAGGTGTGCGAACAGCCCCCCTGCTCAATCCCCCTACGTCAGGATCAGAGAAAGTCAGTGCAAGAGAGACAGAAAAGTAAGCCGGGTAGCTTCTCAGCCATCTGCCAATAGCGTCCCTTGTATGAAATCAACTGGGCAAACCAACTGAGGAAGCATGTACCAGAAATTAAAAGACCCATTGTCCGCAGAAACCCGCGAAGCAGTGAAAAATCCGCGATATATATTTAAATATGCTTACATATAAAATCCGCGATGGAGTGAAGCCGCGAAAGGCGAAGCGCGATATAGCGAGGGATCACTGTATAAAGAATCATCTCCCAGCATGTGCCTGTGCCTCGCCATTTAGCATCATACTGTAGTAGCAAAGGTTATGTGCCAATAGTACTCTACAGTCATCTGCTGGCATTAAACATCTGGTTAAAAGGCTTCTGTGAAGGACAAAATATCGGGTTGATGGACAACTGGGACCTCTTCTGTGAGTGGCTGCGTTTCTTCAAGCAGGATCGTCTGCATCCTAATAGATTCGGCACCCGGGTCCTTTCCGAAAACATCTATAAGGTAATTAGTCTCTCTTGACTTTCCGTAATGCTGTGATAGGACATAAGAATTCTATAGCAAAATCTTCCTCAAAAGTGCACTGCATCAATACTCCAATAACTAACCTCAATGCATGTTAAAAATCTAGACAGTGTGGCATAAATACAAATAATTACAATTACACCTATGGATTAGCAATTTATTAAGGTTATGAAAACAGACTAAAGATTAAATAAAAAATACGCACAGAGCGGCACTAATACGAATAACTTAATTTCTATCTTGAATACTCATAATGCTCCTACAATTCAGTTCTGCTCTTCCAGGACATTAAATATGGCTTTATTAAATGTTAGAGCATTAACCAAGAAGACGTTTTCCATCAACGATCTTATTAGTGATAGGAAAATCAATTTTATTGCATTAAGTGAAACGTGGCTTAGCTCTGATGATCCAGCTGTTTTAATCGAATCTGAGCCGCTGTATTACAGCTTTGCTCATGCGGATCGCCAAGGTAAGAAAGGGGGCGGTTTAGCAAACATTTACTCGAGCCAGTTGAAGTGTAAAGATGCTGGTTTTGGTATATTCAAGTCCTTCGAGTATCTTGCCATTGTTATTCATTGAGTTTCTCAGTCTGTTGTACTGTCCATGTATAGACCTCCTAAATACAATTCGTCTTTCTTTGAGGATTTATCAGAATTGGTTTCAATTATAATTATGAACAATGACACGTTCCTAATAGTTGGTTTCATATCGATAATCAGTGTGACCCAGAAATAAAAGAATTCATGATCCTCCTGGACTCTTTTGATTTGAGCCAGCATGTTAGTCAGCCAACACACAAAGCAGGGCATACGTTGGACCTAGTAATTACTAAAGGACTAAAAGTTGATGTGAAGCAGATCATTGATACTGGTTTATCAGACCATTTTCTCTTACTATTTAATGTAGAAATGATAGAAAAAAATTCATGAGAAGCATATTGTTAAAAAACACTTCTTTGACTGAGGGTATGAGGATATTAGAAATAAACTTGATCCATTAGGATTAAAAGTCAAGACAGAGGTAAAGAATTTAGGGGTAATTATTGACTGATCTGAATTTTAAATCACAGATTACTAGGACAGCATTTTTTCCACTTAAGAAATATAGCAAAAGTTAGACCTCTTATAACATTGCAAGATGCTGAGAAATAAGTTCACGCTTTTGTTTTCAGTTGGCTAGATTACTGTAATGCACTCCTCTCAGGACTACCAAAAAAGACATCAATCGATTGCAACTAGTGCAGAATACAGCTGTTAGAATCTTAACTAGGAAAAGAAAATCCAAGCACATCTCTCCAGTTATGATGTCACTACATTGGTTACCTGCGTCATTTAGAACTAACTTTAAAATACTGCTTATGGGGCGGCGTGGGTTTCCTCCAGGTGCTCCGGTTTCCTGACACAGTCCGAAGACATGCAGGTTAGGTGCATCGGCGATCCTAAAATTGTCCCTAGTGTGTGCTTGGTGTGTGTGTGCCCTGCGGTGGGCTGGCGCCCTGCCCAGGGATTTATTCCTGCCTTGTGTCCTGTGTTGGCTGGGATTGGCTCCAGCAGACCCCCCGTGACCCTGTGTTAGGATATAGCACGTTGTATAATGGATGGATGGATAGATACTGCTTATACTGTACAAAGCCTTAAATAATCTTGCTCCATCCTATATTTCAGAATGTCTTTCACCTTACACTCCAAATCGTAACCTTAGATCTTCAAATGTGTGTCTGCTTATAATTCCTTCTGCTGTTATGCACCTAAAATCTAGAATACCTTACCAATAGAAATTTGCCAGGCTAATACAGTGAAGCACTTTAAAAAACTGCTAAAAACACATTATTTTAACATGGCTTTCTCATAGTTTCATTTTAGTTTAATCCTGATATTTTGTATATGCATTTAATAATCATTATTATTTATGGTGGCTCCGAAATCTGTACTAACCCATACTTTCTCTGCTGTTCTTTTTCTGGTTTTCTGTGGTGGCGATCTGCGCCACCACCACCCGATCAAAGCACCGTGATGTCCCTACATTGATGGAAAGGCCAGAGGTCAACATGACCATCATCATCAAGTTCTTCCATGTGAAGCATGAAAACCATGAGAACTGATTGAGGTCATTTATGTTAGGTAGAATGCCTAGAGGAGGCTGGGCGATCTCGTGGCCTCGGAACACCTACAGATTTTTTTTTTTTTTTCCAGCCGTCTGGAGTTTTTTTGGTTTTTTTCTGTCCTCCCTGGCCATTGGACCTTAGTTTTATTCTAAAGTAATTAGTATTGCCTAATTTTATTTTTTATATTTTGACTTTTTTCTCTTTCTTCATCCTGTAAAGCACTTTTGAGCCGCATCATTTGTATGAAAATTTGCTATATAAATAAATGTTGTTTTAAAGAGGATTTGAACCATGAAGTGATGAACAATATAGGAAGATAAGTTAATTATCTACAAGCACAACAAAGCAATTGAACTCATTACATGAGCAACGTGTACTTACTGAATATTTGTATCTATTATTTTTATTAATAGAAATAGTGAGTGATTAATCTGAGTTTACTTGGTTTTGGATTTAATTTATACAACAATGGGGATAAATATACAGTAATCCCTCTTCCATCGCGGGGGTTGCGTTCCAGAGCCACCCGCGAAATAAGAAAATCCGCGAAGTAGAAACCATATGTTTATATGGTTATTTTTATATTGTCATGCTTGGGTCACAGATTTGCGCAGAAACACAGGAGGTTGTAGAGAGACAGGAACATTATTCAAACACTGCAAACAAACATTTGTCTCTTTTTCAAAAGTTTAAACTGTGCTCCATGACAAGACAGAGATGACAGTTCTGTCTCACAATTAAAAGAATGCAAACATATCTTCCTCTTCAAAGGAGTGTGTGTCAGGAGCAGAGACTGTCATAAAGACATAGAAAGAAAACAAATCAATAGGGCTGTTTAGCTTTTAAGTATGCGAAGCACCGCGGCACAAAGCTGTTGAAGGCGGCAGCTCACACCCCCTCCGTCAGGAGCAGAGAGAGAGAGAGAGAGACAGAGAAAAAAAACATGCAAAAATCAATACGTGCCCTTCGAGCTTTTAAGTATGCGAAGCACCATACAGCATGTCGCTTCACTAAGCAGCTGCACAGAAGGTAGCAACGTGAAGATAATCTTTCAGCATTTTTAGACGAGCGTCCATATCGTCTAGGTGTGCGAACAGCCCCCCTGCTCATACCCCCTACGTCAGGATCAGAGAAAGCGCAAGAGAGAGAAAGAGAAAAGTAAGTTGGGTAGCTTCTCAGCCATCTGCCAATAGCGTCCCTTGTATGAAATCAACTGGGCAAACCAACTGAGGAAGCATGTACCAGAAATTAAAAGACCCATTGTCCTCAGAAATCCACGAACCAGCAAAAAATCCGCGATATATATTTAAATATGCTTACATATAAAATCCGCGATAGAGTGAAGCCGCGAAAGGCGAAGCGCGATATAGCGAGGGATCACTGTAGTAGCAAATAGTTTACAAAATGAAATTGGAATAACATGGTCAGCACCTAGTGCAGAAACAACATGTAAAAGTAAATATTTCTAAAATTATTTCACACTATAGGCCCATTGACACCATTGAGGATGACAATGTTGTAAGGATTAATGGTTGTATGTAATCTGGATTGTGCACACTACCAAATCTCCTATAGTTAAATTCTGATTAACACACGAAGACTACTTTTAGTACTCGATTACTGTTTATTACTATATTAGAACTTATAACATTACCAGGTAAAGTCAGTCCAATTTAAGCCATATTGGTTGCTGATTTTTAATATTACAAAATATAGTATAGGCTTTAATATTATGGGGAAGTGTTTAAAAATCTGATCCGAGTACACCAGGCAATTTTAAAAAAAGAAAAAATTAGAGTAGTGAAGTAGAAAATTCCAAACTACACTCAAAAGTTGTGTGACTATAGGTTTAACCAATTAACATAGTAAGCTAATTATTTAAAAATTTGAAAAAAAAATGGATGGCTGTGAAAGGATGTGCAAGAACAGATTTGATAAAACACTGCAGCATTGCATAGTGTGTCTGGAGCAACACAGTGCCAAAAATCAGCCCAATGTAAAATAAATCACCACTGTTTTCAACCGAATATCATCTTTAGCCTTTGAATAAGACCTTTTAAAATAAATCCAAATTATTTCTGAATAGTGACATTCGATCTGAAAGCTTAGTACACTTTTGGAATAACAACACACACAATGGTTTGACAACAGATGCATACTCAAATCATTGGATTTTTTTCTTTTATCCCAAACAGTGTGTCATTCACAGCTAAATCACATATTCCACCAGTCATTCCAGCTCCAGCACCGTACAATATGTCACTTTGTGTATTCTCCTTTATCTGTGTACTTTGAAATTGATGATGCTTGTGTACTTTGAATATTGGCAGCTGTTCAGCTATATATCAGACACCTGGCACAGAACTACATCATAGGTTAAAAGTAAAGATAGATCATAACGCTTGATGAACAGTTTTTGCCTATGAAAGGTTGTGCGAGTCAAGCAAAACAGATAAGTCTGGTATCAAATTTAGGTTAGCTGTTAATGTAAATAACAAATATGTACTAAACGTTATTCCCTATTTGGGGGAAGATCCCACTTGATTATCAAGGAAAGTCAGTCTGCGAATGTGGTGGTGCAAACTGCTAAGTTTTTCATCAGCAATAGCAGAAAGGTCATTGCTGACAGCATTTTCACAATAATTTCCTCGACAGACAAGTTATTTTCGAAAAAGGCAATACTGCTCTGTACAGTGAACAAAATGAGAAAGATGATTCTTCCTACTGTGAAAAGTAACATTAGAAACAGTCAAGGCAGTGGCAACTTCGAAAATGCAGATAAAGTACAAAGTGAGAAAATGTATATGCAACAAAGAAAACTGCAAAAAGTACCACTTTCAATGGCAAATAAACTACTTAAAAATAAGAGATGCTATCATGCCATTGTGAAAGGCAACACAAGATATGCCCAAGGAGGCAGATACCAATAAAGTGCAAAGTCAATTCCAGGTGGAAAAATGCACGAACAACAAAACATGATTGATGTGGACTGCTGATGTGAACAGTTTTATAATCAGTCCCTCTAGCCACTTACCATATGCAGTTTGAAAATGTTTACAGAAATTGTGTGCATGCACTGATACAGAGTTTACATATCTACAAAATGTTTCTTATTTTATTTGTTTTGCTTTTAACTAATAAACACTAATGTACATAAATAAACACTGAAGTCGCTTTCTATCAAGCAGCAGCATGACCCAGGAAAGGTTTTTTTTTTTTTAACTTAAAATATTTGCTAACATTTAACGTGGAAATATATGCAAACATTATTTTTATGTTCACTCAAGCTGTTTTAGGCAATTTATGGATTTTGGAGGATGGTGCAGTAGGGATATTCTATCAGTATGCCAGGCTAATGGCCCATAAAAGAGAACAAAATGTTTCAGATGGCACATGGTGGAACCTTAGGGGTGTTAGTATGGAAAAAAATATATGGCGCTTCTAGTTATAAATAAACCAAATCAGGTAAGCAGTTCTGTGATGACATATTATCATCTGTATACTACACAGTTTTTAACATAACACACAAGCCACTTTCTGCTCTTCCCTTAAGATTCAGTCCAGTACAAACAGCATATGGAAACACCATTTAGGTAGACTTTAGATCCTGTTATATCAGGGGTCTGCAATATTCCAGGGAAAAATAAAATACAGAAGTTCTTGATGACTCTCAAGTTAGTCTTCCTCCAATACCAACTAGTCTTTTACAGAACAATTAAACATTGAATAGAAAAAGGATAAGTAATGGAAGTCATAAACCACAATGTTTTAATCACCATGTGGACATCTCCTCTTAACACTAGAATTACCAGAGCCTACGAAAAAACTCGTAGATCCGTCCCACCTTAAAACGCTTCACACTTCTCCATCAGCCTCTTTTGTCCTTTAAATGTGTTGATAAGCAGCAAACAGCAAGCAGTCTGCTATCACATCCCCACACCGGCACACAGTTTTCTCAGCTCAAGTCTGCTTACCTACTTGTCAGTTGCATAGAGCTGTACAGAGTGAGAAGTCATGCAAAATGACACCTTTTATAAATACTATATCGTTATTTGGAACACTTGCATTTCATGTGTGTTCCATGTCTACAATGATCTATGCAAAGTAAACATATTGTTAAAACAGAAATGTTTTTCATGTTTTTGTAATAATTGACAAAATGTAGGCATGAAGTGTAGAATGTGTGAAGCCTGAATTCCAAATATCTTTATACACTTTCACAAAAGATAAAAGTATAACAGAACAAATGCGCTTTTTTCTAAGGCTATAACCGAAGAAAAAGAAACCAGGTTAGTGCTGCATGTTGTCCAGCCTTTTTGGGTAGTATACTGGTTAGAGCTGCCAACACCAACGCATAAGTTTCTGTGTTCGAGTCTTAACGTCTTCCAAAATAAACGTTTTGAGTAGTAAGCTGTTCTTATTGTTAATATTATACAATAAAAGCATACATTTGATTTGCCACTGTAACAGCCGCTGTAGATATATAGTACTTGTCAAAGTTAGCGTCTTTAGTTTTATTAGTTTTACTTTATTTACTTATCTTCCTACAGCATAAAGTCTCAAGTATACTGCAGAGCTTCCTCTGTTTGATCGTCAAGGGCATGCTCACAAATTACACGTGTAATGCCACAAAAAGTACCTGCTGACACTTTAGTACACAAGCAATGGTACAAGAATGCAGTTAGACTTTTTTTGGGCACATATACCACGCTAGTGTTTAGATCTGGACGGTGTAGTGTTGGCGAGCTCTGTAAGCCGTGCTGTTTCTTTGAAGGACATGTGATTGACATGATGATGCTGGACTTTTGCCTTTACGCCTGGTGCAGCTGTGTTGTTCTTTTATGTGAGTCGACACTTCTTGCGGGGAGGGCTTCTGTTTTCTCCGATCTGAGTTCACCTCTGTTATAGAGCGTCTTTATTTGAAAACAGCAGTGTCAGATCGGGGCGAGCGTGAACGCTAACTTTGACAAGCACTATAAATTTACAGCAGTTGTTACACACGTAAATCAAATGTATGTTTTTATTGTAGAATATTAACAATAATAGCAGCTCTCTACTCAAAATGGCAAACTTGAGAAGCTGTCAGCATCGAACCCAGAAGTCCAGCATCATCATGTCAATCATCTGTCCTTCAAAGAAACAGCACGGCTTACAGAGCTCGCCAACGCTACACCGTCCAGATCTAAACACTAGCGTGGTGTATGTGCCCAAAAAAAGTCTAACTGCATTCTCGTACCATTGCTCGTGTACTAAAGTGTCAGCAGGTATTTTTCGTGGCATTACACATGTAATTTGTGAGCATGCCCTTGACGATCAAACAGAGGAAGCTCAACAGTTCACTTGTGACTTTATGCTGTAGGAAGGTAAGTAAATAAATCAGTTCGCATGTTATTTATTTGGATCAAATAAAGACACGCTATAGCTATTTATCTATCCCCTTAGCTGTTTTTATATATATTATATAATAACAGTTATAAAAACACTTGTTCATGTTAATTGCAGTCTCAATTGTTAAAAATAACATTTTAAAAGGAGCATTCCACATGAAAATACAACGATCTGACTGACTGACCACGCATACTACTTTATATGGTTAAAAAGAAAAAGAAATAACACTTTCTTTCCAGCGGGGAATCGAACTCGGGTCTCTAAGGCGCAACAGGCCTGCTGCGCACTGATTGGCTGAGTGGTCTGTGTCAGCTCTCCGCGACTTAGTATGTATCGTGATCGTGATTTAGAGAGAATAAAAGTGAAAATAAACTGAAACTTTTACAAGTCCTATAAATGTACACCGTGTGTTACAGACGCAAACCAAATGTATGTGTGTACTGTATAATATTAACAATAAGAGCAGCTCATTACTGAAAACAGCAAATATAGGAGTGAGTCGGGATCGAACCGGGGAGTCTTGATTACACCGGGGATGCTTTATTACAAGTCTGCAAATCTTACCACTACTCTAAGGAAACTTGTTTTTTCTTCAACCTTTTGTGAAAGTGTTTACTTGATCTTTGGACTTCAGGCTTAGTATATTATATAGTTTATGCCTACATTTTGTCATTTACTACTAAAATATGAAAAATGTTTTTGTTTTAAAAATGTGTTTACACAGATTACTGTAGAAACGGAACACACATGAAATGCATGTGTTCCAAATAACGATCTATTATTTCCACTCTAAAACTCTAGCAGTTCAGTCACTCCCAGATAATCAAACAAGGCATGAGCTGGGAAAACTTAGTGAACATTCTGCGACGGTGGGGGATGGAATAGCCGGCTGCTTGCTGGCTCGTCTTAATCTGCACATTTAGAAGACAAAAGAGAGAGGTGAGAACGGTTTTAAGGTGGGCCGGATCTATGAGTTTTTTCGTAGACTCTGGTAATTCTAGTGTTAATCCCCATTTATTATCTCTTTATCCAGTGTGACAGATGGCCGGGACGCCCCTTCACCACATCTGCCAGGGAGACAAGGGAGGGAAGCCCAGTATCTCCCCCTGGACGCTAGATGGCAGCCTCCCTGGGTTGCAGCGGTGCCTCGGACTCCCCCAGGGCTTCATGGGGATTGGAGTTCTGTACAGCTCTGTGGGGTTCCGCAGGCACCGCCAGGGGGTGCTGCAACAGGAGCAGCTGGCCCCTTTTGGGCACTGGTTTCACCTAACCCGGAAGTGCAGCCGGATGTCACTAATCAACCACCTGGAGCACTTCCGGGTGCCTGATTAAAGGGAGCCAGTGACCACCACTCAGCGGCCAGAGTCGGGTGGAAGGAGGACAAAGCTGTGGAGGAGTGGTGGTGAAAGAGAGAGGAGTGTGGTAACTCAGTGCTTGGGACTGTGTTGTGGCTGGAGGTATTACGGGGAAGACGTGCCCTCCAGCTGAAGAAAAATAAAAGTCTTTTGTTTTATACATGCCTCCTGTGTCAAGTCTGTGCCAGGTCGGGCACACTATAGCGCCCTTCTTACACCAGACATTCCCAATTGAGCCATTCTAGATTTGTTGACAGGATATAAAATACTTTATACAGAAGAAGGTTAAAGCTCTGAACCTAACAGGCTGCAATTCAAATTCTGAACCGTTGCCCCAGTGTTTCAAAAGGTTTGCAGTTTTTAGGTAACAAATGAGAAAACAGACTGCAGTGCATATCAACAAGATTTTGTAGGTAACAGATGAGAACATAGACTGCAGAGCACATCAGCAAGATGACATACAAATAAAAAACAAGTCTGTACTTCACAGATAAAATCCAGATTCCAAATCTACTATGTAACCTTAGTAAATGTAACATATGTTAAACTGTTTTGGCAAAAACTGTACATTACTGGGATTTTAAATTCTTTTTTTGATTTAAAACACTTCTAAATGGTGCTTGCAATAAGATGTATGCATAGTGGTCTAGTATTTAAGAAGCTGGACTACATAAATCAAGGCTTAAATTTAAGCGCAGGATTGCTAATACTTTAAAATTCTATATACTTTAGCTTACGAAAAGCAGACAATTGTACTGCTCTTTCAAGATGATAAAGACAAAAAATAATGTTTAATCAATGAAAAATGTATAATTTGATTTTTATGAAGTTCGGAAATAAAAATGTGATTAATTATATTTTGGATATTTTACTAATGCTATTGTTAATTTTATTACAACCATTCATAATGCATTACTTACCAAACAAGTTGCTTGAATGCCCTTGTTTTGAAATTGGTTTCAGCTCATTTGATCCCCAAGCATAATGTTTATAACTATCCCAAGCAAATTTCATCATCTGGAAATAAGAAAGAAATGAAAAAAATATATTAAATGTACTAAAAATCTAATTGGTGCCTTTGTCAAACCCTAGAACTTCATTACAGGACCTACATGTAGCTCTTGCCACCGTTGATGTCAATGTGCAGGAGTCTATTGCTAGAAAGAGGCTGCATAAATTAGAGCTACATGGGAGGTGTGGAAAAAAGGAAACCTTTGCTGTTCAGAAAGAAAATCAGGGCAAGACTAAAGTTTGCTCATGAACAACAAGACAAAACCCACGACCTCTGGAACATTATATTCTGGATACACCATGCAAAAATAGGTAGAGAAATGGTCACCATACCAGAATCTATGTTTGGCGAAAATCAAAGAAGTGTTTGATCATAAGCACTTTATACCAACTATAAAGCATGCTGGTGGAAATGGTCTAGTTTAAGTCTGCTTTGCTACATCAGGTCCTGGGCAGCTTACCATCACAGAATCCATTATAAATTCTTCATTGTACTAGAGGGTGCTTGAGGATAATGTGAAATCACCTGCAAAAAAGATTTAATCTTAAGTGAAAGTGGCTCTAAACATTCCAGCAAATCCATAAAGGGATGGCTGGGAAATAAAAATGGACGGTTCTGGAATGGACAAGTCAAAGCACTAATATGAATCACATTGAGATGCTGTGGGGAATCTGAAACAGGCTAAATGTGCATACAAGACACCCCCTATACATTGCACAGCTGAAAGAATTCTGCATGGATGAGTAAGAAAATTATATCTTCAACTAGACTAAGAGAAACAGTTTAGAAAATGGATGCATGGTGTAATATTCAGGTGCGTTCAGCACCTAAGTTAACTGATATGACCAGGGCTGTGGAGTCGGAGTCAGAGACAATTTTTGGTACCTGGAGTCGGGGTCGGCAAAAATGTTCCGACTCCGACTCCTAATAAATTTAAATTTTAATAAAAAAAATACAGCAAGTTCAAATGTCCAATTTCACAAACAATAGTCATAATTACCACAGACCGTCACGCTTCCCTAGCACATATTGTGTACCACTCTTAAATAATTCTCTGCTACTCACGACTTCCTCATGCAATATCTCAACTCCTCGCTAGGCACTCTTGTCCTATGCTTTCTCTAAGTCCACAAAGACACAACGCAACTCATTCTCTCCTTCTTTATACTTCTCAAACATCGCATCTGTAGTGCTCCTTCCCAGCACAAAATCATACTGCTGCTCACTAATCATCACTTTCCTTCTTAAACTAGCTTCCATTACTCTTTCCCATAACTTCATGCTGTTGCTCATCAAATTTATCCCTCCGTATTTAGTATAGCTCTGCACAACCCCCTTACACTTAAACATCAGTACCAGTACACTTCTTCTTCACTCTTTAGGTATCCTCTCCATTTCCAAGATTGCATTAAACACTGTGGTTAAAAGCTCCACTGACATTTCTCCTAAACACCTCCATGCTTCCACGGGTATGTCATCTGGACCAACAGCCTTCCCATTATTCATCCTCTTCATAGCTGTCCTTACTTCCTCCTTGCTAATTTGTTGGATGGATGGATGGGTGGATGGATGGAAAGATAGATAGATACTTTATTAATCCCCAAGGAGAAATTCACATACTCCAGCAGCAGCATTCTGATAAACAACAAAATTAAAGAGTGATAAAAACACAGTGCAAGCTAAAAAGTGCAAGGTGTAGAGTGCGAGGCAGGTATAACAGTCAATAACATTGTATAATGTTACCATTTACCCCCCCCCCCCCCCCCCAAACCCCAGTGGAACTGAAGAGATGCATAGTGTGAGGGAGGAACGATCTCCTCAGTCTGTCAGTGGAGCAGTGCTCCTCTGTCTGGAGATGATACTGTTCGGTGGATGCAGTGGATTCTCCATGATTGACAAGAGCCTGCTTAGCGCCCTTCGTTCCGCCACAGATATCAAACTATCCAGCTCCGTGTCTACAATAGAGCCTGCCTTCATCACTAGTTTGTCCAGGCGTGAGGCATCCCTCTTCTTTATGCTGCCTCCCCAGCTCACCACCGCGTAGAAGAGGGCGCTCGCCACAACCGTCTGATAGAAAATCTGCAGCATCTTATTGGAGCTGTTGAAGGACGCCAGTCTTCTAAGGAAGTATAGTCAGCTCTGTCCTCTCTTGCACAGAGCATCAGTATTGGCAGTCCAGTACAATTTATCATCCAGCTGCACTCCCAGGTTTTTATAGGTCTGTATCCTCTGCACACAGTCACCGCTGATGATCACGGGGTCCATGAGGGTCCTGGGTCTCCTAAAATCCACCACCAGTTCCTTGGTTTTGCTGGTGTTCAGTTGTAGGTGGTTTGAGTCACACCATTTAACAAAGTCCATGATTAGGTCCCTATACTCCTCCTCCTGCCCATTCCTGATGCAGCCCACGATAACAGTGTCGTCAGCAAACTTTTGCACGTGGCAGGACTCCGAGTTGTATTGGAAGTACAATGTATATAGGCTGAACAGGACCGGAGAAAGTACAGTCCCCTGCGGCACTCCTGTGCTGCTGACCACAATGTCAGACCTGCAGTTCCCAAGACACACATACGGAGGTCTGTCTGTACGATAGTTCATGATCCATGCCACCAGGTATGAATCTACTCCCATCTCTGTCAGCTTGTCCCTAAGGAGCAGAGGTTGGATGGTTTTGAAGACGCTAGAGAAGTCCAGAAACATAATTCTTACTGCACCACTGCCTCTGTCCAAGTGGTAGAGGGATTGGTGTAGCATATAGATGATGGCATCCTCCGCTCCCACCTTCTCCTGGTATGCGAACTGCAGAGGGTCGAGGGCGTGTCGGACCCGTGGCCTCAGGTGGTGAAGCAGCAGCTGCTCCATGCTCTTCATCACATGTGACGTCAGGGCGACAGGCCTGAAATCATTAAGCTCACTAGGATGTGATACCTTTGGGACTGGAGTGATGCAAGATTTTTTCCAAGCCTCGGGACTCTCCCCTGTTCCAGGCTCAGGTTGAAGATGCATTGTAGAGGACTCCCCAGCTCCAATGCACAGGCCTTCAACAGTCGTGGCGATACTCCATCTGGACCCTATGCTTTGCTGGCATGAAATCTCCTCAGCTCTCTGCTTACCTGGGCTGCTGTAATTGTGGGTGAGAGAAAACTCTCTCCTATGCTGGTATCAGCAGAAGGATGGGTGGAGGATGCAGTACTCGGAGGTGACAGTAAAAGTGGATTAGGGTGGTCAAACCTGCTAAAAAAATTGTTAATCAGATTTGCTTTCTCCCTGTCTCTCTCAATTGAGGCACCCCGCTTCGAGCTGCAGCCAGTGATGATCTTTATCCCATCCCACACTTCCTTCATGCTGTTATTCTGCAACTTTTGCTCCAGTTTTCTCCCGTACTGCTCCTTCGCCGCCCTGAGCTGGACTCGGAGTTCCTTCTGCACGCACTTGAGCTCATGCTGATCTCTGCCTTTAAAAGCCCTTTTCTTCTGGTTCAAAAGGCCTTTGATGTCACTTGTAATCCATGGCTTGTTGTTAGCATAGCAGCGTACTGTTCTTACTGGAACTACAAAGTCCACACAGAAGTTGATGTAGTCAGTAGTGCAGTCAACAACCTCCTCAATGTTCTCACTATGTTACCCCTGCAGGATATCCCAGTCCGTAGTTCCAAAGCAGTCTCTCAGAGCCTGCTCTGCCTCAGGGGACCACTTCCTGAATGAGCGTGTGGTTGTAGGTAGCTCCCTCACTCTTGGTTTGTAGTGAGGCTGAAGTAGAACCAGGTTATGATCTGCTTTCCCAAGCGCAGGCAGCGGGGTGGCGCTGTATGCGTCCTTAACGTTTGCATACAGTAGGTCAATAATCCTATTTCCCTGGTTGTTACAATCCACATACTGGGAGAAGGCAGGTAATGTTTTGTCCAGCGTCACATGGTTAAAATCTCCAGAGATTAGCACAAGCGCCTCAGAGTGCTGCATTTGTAGTTTACCAACAACAGAGTGGATGATGTCACCCCTATCTCCACGTCCACGCGAGGAGGGATGTTAACAATAAAAACAATGACGTGTCCAAACTCTCTGGGCCAGTAATATGGATGCAGACTTACGGCCAACAGTTCGATGTCCCTGCAGCAAGTGAAGATTTTGACGTTTACATGTCCAGGGTTGCACCACCTTGTGTTCACATAGAGAGCGAATTGTCCTCCTTTCTGCTTTCCGCAGGTATTTGCGTCTCTGTCCGCTCTAACTGTACTAAACCCGGGTAGCTACACGTTAGCATCGGGGATGCTAGTTGTTAGCCATGTTTCACAAGCCAGTTCATCGATCTTATTTGGTAATGAGTTCACATTTCCCATGATCACAGAAGCACCGAAGGCTTGTATCGCCACTTCCTCGCTAGCCGCTTAGGCTTTAGCTTAGCACCGGCTCTGCTGCCACGATACAGACTTCTTACCTCGTCAGGTAAATAGGGAACCACACCATGATGTAAAACTACATTAATTGATGTGTGTTAGTAGTGATGGAAGGTCTGTAACTAACTGTTGCCAAATTGTCCTAAACATAACATTTTTGAAAGTATGCTCAGTAGAGTAATAACCAATAATTAGCAAATGAAAAACAACAAATTAATGCAAAATGACCAATACTAACATAAAATCACTATCAATATTACTAGGGATGCACCGATATGGGGATTGTTGGCCAATGTTGATATCCGATAATGTTTTTGTACTTATCTGCCAATTCTGATACCAATGCCCAATATGCACATTTATAAGATACAGAGAAAAATAAGAGTTGATCTGTCTGGATGAGAATTACAGAGAAAAATAACACTTATTTCTATAACAAATTTTGCATAACACAGTAAATCATTAAAAACAAATGACGTCTGCCACATTTAGCTGGCTACCTGCTGGTTATATGGAAAGTAGTTTTGCAGGCTGCTGCTTTAAATAACACTTTTCTCTTTCTTTTTGATGGAACAAATTCAACAATAATTGAAAAAATGAAAACTGAAAAATGGGCAAAATGATACAATGACAAAGGAATAAGCAATACCACTTAAGAATAACAATAACATTTGCAAATTATTTTAAATAATTAAAATAAATGGCTTCTGCTCAACCAGATTTAGCTGTCTATTTGATCCTTGGTTTTACAGGCTGCAGTATTAAATACTACATAATATTTTTTGTTTATTTTTGAGTAAATAAGTCTAACCACAACTGAAAGAATGAAAATAAAAAAATGGAAAAACATATAATGGTAAAGAAATAAACAATAACTTTTTTCTGGAGGATTATCATTATATTCTTTTTTTAGCATGATGGGGAGGTTTTTCTTAACAAACAACAGCATCTCTACTTTGTTGCAGGAAATTCTGTTTTTCTTTCCGTTGATCACTTTAGAAGCCGCACTGAGTAATCTCTCTCAGTCCACGCTAGTAAAATGGGGCTGACAGGAACTTGCATGCTACTTTGGCAATGGCAGGAAACCAACTCCAGTTGTTATTCCAGTATTTCTTTTTTTTTATATATATTTTTATTTTATTAATTTTCATTGTAATCATTCCATACAAACAGATCAATTTATATAAAATTTATGAATTTTTATTCCTTGGGATTGGTGCTACTGACAGAAATCCCTGCACCTACTGAATAACATGCATACATACATAGCTTGAATGCTTGTCTGTATTGTTTTGCTGTTTTTTTTTTTTAAATATGTTATCAATATGTTTATTTTTTCAATGTAAATCATGAAGTGCTTGCAAATCGCTCATTATTGCTTAAGAGACTTGGTGAAAACAATGAACATCATCGACTCTCTCACAAAAAGCAACTTAAAGAGAAATAAGGTACTTTGTAACTACAATGTTCATAAGAAAAACAAACAAAATTGTCCATGATTGATGAAACAAAGTAAATGCAGACATTTTTTGTCTTTTTTTTTCCCTTGAGGCCAGAGGACCTTACATCCCTGTTCAATAAATAAACTGAAGCACTGTGATCCTTTATGTGTCTTAATAATGAAACAAGTGCATTAATGTTGGTTTTGTGGTGGTCTTTAAGTATTTGCTGTGCGTTGTAATCAGTTATTTAGCCAACAGTATTTTTCAAAGTAACTTATAAAAAAAAAAAAAAAATCTGTGAAATTACTTTAAGTGTTTATTTCCAAAACTACTATGTTAAAACACACCAAACAAAAATAAAAAGAAAAGAAGCATAGGCTCAGGTTAAGATGAAAACTAGCAGTCTTCAAATGGGATGTGGTTTTCTTGCCTTCCAAAATTTTTTATTTATTTGAACTATATTAGAATAGTGATATTTGCTCTGACAGCCCTAGTTATTACTTATAATAATGCTGTAAAGATCTCACTAGAGCTATTTAACTCTATTTTTTTCTCACCTCTGCTGCCATCAGGCTGTTTCATTGGGTTCTCTTCAAGAATTTCATTGTACATTTTGAAGAGTGTCAATGTCCTTTTGTCCTTTATCTTGGCCTTTTTCTGTTGTGGGAAATCTATTTGTGGGCCACTTGTTTGCATCTTGTTTAATGTAAGTTCCTTGCATCTGAGTTTGCAACACTTGAATTGCCAATGATTTAACATCTGCATCAAAATAACTGTTCTTGTATCCTGGGTCTACAATACTGGCAACAGATTACACAGGTTCTGTGGAAATATCAATGAAATGATTGTTTACAGCCTCCAAGAGAGTGCTTTACTGGTTTCAACTCCAAAGTCAATATGAACGCCCTTAGTCAGTTGTTTTAATGCATTAACCAAGGGAATAATATTAGAAGCCAGTGCTTCATATTGGAAAATTTTTTGTCAGCTGTTCAAATAGAATGTTCTCAATCAAACCCCTATGATTAGGCATTAGAGTTGCCGGTAACTCAAAATCAGAGGCATAAGCCCCAGGGGCTCTTTTCTACTCCAGCAAGTTTTGCAGCATATAGAATGCGCTATTCAATCTGGTTGAAGCATTTCTGGCTGCATATCAAGTTCAATTTGTATAGTTTTGAGATGAAAATTGGCTAATTGTGAATGTTTAAAATGACAAACTATTTTTCTGGTGATCGCCATTGCATCCAAGACACTGTGCTAGGATAATACTGTATTTTACATCTTGCCATGAATGACAATGTATGTGCCATACATGGCAAACTTGAGATCATGCATTTCCTCTATAGCCTTTGAAACGTTATGTGCATTGTCTTGTAGTACTACATGAACATCCTCTTTGGGTATTTTCCATGTTTCAAACATTCTTTTAAAAATCATGAAGAGTACAGCACCCATGTGTGATCCTAAGAATTATTGGGAGTGCCAGATTCCTTTCTTTAATTCAAAACTGCGGTTGATCCACTGAGCAGTTAAACTAAGCATATTCATAAGACTCATATCAGATGTCCATATATCAGTGGTAAAGCTTATGGCTGTGACATCGGCAGGAAGGAGTCTGTGCGCATGACTTTCTACAATATTATGTAGCTCTGTAAGTGCTACATCAGAGAAATAACAGCGAGTGGGTATCAGGTAGCGAGATTCAAGATGCTCAGCCAGTCTTTGAAATACTGTATCCTGAATATGGCTGACCATCCAGAGCAATAATTTCCATCACCTTCACATTAATTGCCTGAGCTTTGGGGCTGTCTTTATAAAATTTCTATGATTTTTCAAGAAACTGATTAACAGGCTGAGCAACTTCAGTTTTTGATTTTGTACACGGTGGCTCAGGATTCTCCTCTTTTGCTCTGAGGAATTCTGCATATTTGTCAGGACAGTGTGTTTTGAAGTGTATAATTAAGTTGGTGGTATTGAAATGTCACACTTTATTTCCTCCACACAAGACATTAGTTGAACAAGTGTTACAAATGTCACATTTTATGTCACTCTCACTTACTTTGAAAAACTTCTACACCGTAGTCATTTTCACACAATAGCTCAGCGTCACTTAAATGTCTTGCTCATCTGGAACACAGTGAATTCGTCATCAAATAATTGATTTGAATTATCAGTCAAATTTAGTCATTGGTCTGATTACAATAAAATTATTTTAACCCATTATCTGCCAAAACAGAAATTAATCCAATATTGTCATGCATCCCTAGAAAACCCAGCCACAGGGGATGCACAAACCAGTGTGTTTCTTCGTGCTGGTCCCAAGCCCGGATAAATGGGGAGGGTTACATCAGGAAGGGCATCCAGTGTAAAATTTTGCCAAATCAATATGCGGACAACAATACAAATTTCCATACCGGATCGGTCGAGTCCCGGGTTAACAACAACCACCTAGATACTACCACATGAAAGGAGAAAAGCAACCGAAATAAGCCCTCCATCTAGCTATTACAAGCATTTTTTTTAAAACACAGCAATTAGTTAAAATTAGGCCAGAGAAAGTTAACACATTAATTTTTGCAATAAATGCGGTCTGTTTAATGCGTTAAAAAAATATTGTTGCATCCAGGGCTGGCAACAAGGCCAATGCAATAGGCAGTACTTTGGTCAAGGCAGTATTTTCATGCTTTTTTAAAAAAAAAAAAAATACAAAACAATACTACTAATGATTAGGCTGGAGATGCAGAGGGCCATATGGCTGGACAGCTACTAAGCACATGTGCTTGCAATGCATTATACAAATGAAACATCTGAGAGGGAGGAGGAAGTCCCTGGTGAAAGAAGCACAAGAGACTGAGTGTGGAAGATGCTGGAGCAGAAGCACTTTTGCTTGGAGTTGGTGAGGACCATAAGAGTCACACGGGGCAGCTGCAGCACGGTGTGTGCAAACAGCACTGAGTAAACATGTGAGTAGAGGGGAACAAGAGTAAAATTGCGGTGTGCTTCTCGGCCAGAACACTGAAGAAGAAGTCAGCACAGAGGTGTTAAACGAGTCTAAGTGCAATTAAAGTTAAGGTGATCACAGTGTTGCTTTAATGTTAGCTTCTACAGGTAGTCCCATCCTCCTCAGATAGGTCTCAACTTCATGAGGAGCATGTCACTCTTCGGTCTGGACCCAGAGACACTACAATGTTATTTCCACCATTTACATTTATTTATTTGGCTAACACCTCAGGGAGTCCCGCAGGGTTCTGTTTTGGGGCCACTTCTTTTTCTCATTTAGATCTTCCCAACAGGTAATATTTTCCAGCACCATGGTATTAAGTTTCATTGTTATGCTGATGACACACAGCTATATCTATCCACTAAATCCACTTCTGTTTTCCCTCCAGATACTCTTATGGCATGTATCCAAGACAAAGACATGGATGACTCACAATTTTCTCCAACTAAATAGCAATAAAACGGTGGTTCACCTCATTGGCTCTAAATCTACACTTGCTAAGGTTAACCATTATTCTATTTTAATTAACAACATCAACACAAACATCTCTTCTCAAGTTAAGAGCTTGGGCGTTATTCTTGACAGTACTCTCTTTTTCTTCCCATATACTGTAAGTAACATTTCTCGGACTGCCTTCTTCCATGTCTGAAGCATTTCTAGACTTGTTGAAATAGTCCTGTTCTTACGCAACACAGTACTGAAGTATTGGTTAATGCCCTAGTCACCTCACGTATAGATTACTGTAACGCTATTCTATCTGGCATCCCACAAAAACTTATCCATCGCTTACAACTTGTTCAAAGTTCTGCTGCCAGAATAATAACCTGTTCTAAATCCACTGAACATATTACACCTCTTCTCTCTCAACTTTACTGGCTCCCTGTTAACTACAGAATACAATACAAAATACTGCTCTTAACATTTAAAGCTCTTCACCACCTCGCTCCCGCCTACTTCACTGATCTCCTCCAGACTTACACTCCCGCTCGCTCACTCAGATCCTCACCTGCAGCTCTAGTTTCTGTACCACACATCAAACTCAGTTCTATGGGAGCTTGAGCATTCTCTCATAGTGCTCCTCAACTTTGGAATTTTCTTCCCTTTCATATACATCAGCTCGAATCAATAACATTTTAAAACTGCCCTCAAAACTTATCTTTTCAAGCTGGCATACCAATTGTGAATTCTACACTGTTACTTCTTGTTATCTTTGTTTGTTTGCTAATTATTGCTTTATGATTTATCATTCTCTTGTTTTTATTTTACTAATGTTGGTTAATTTTATTGTAAGGTGACCCTGAGTGCTAAGAAAGGCGCCTATTAAATAAAATATATTATTATTATTATTATTACCTTTATCCAAAGTGACTTACAATACTTGAGATACAATTGGTTACATTTCTTTTTACAATTGTAGCAAAGGCAGATGAAGCTATTTGCTCAGGGGAGCACAGTGTAAGTGGCGGGATTTGAAACCACAATCTCAGGATTTAAAGCCTTAACCACTATGCAACACTGCCTGCCACACCAGTTGAAAAACACGTGTGTAGAATATTATCATCAAGTTGTTGACGGTGATGAACAATTGAGGATAGTATTAACGGAGTTTTAACAGAAGTTTTAACTTATGCCCACTTTCAATTAAATAAGTCTTTAGCAGTGCATTCAAAGTCAACAGTCATTTCGTACATTGTTTTCATTTTGCCTTCTTTTCAACTTGCCTTTTAGGAAGGCATTCAAATTCAGGTTGTAATTGCTCAAATAGTATTTTGTTAAAAGTTCAGATTTAGGGTCATTGTTTAAGCTTAAACTATCCCTTTTTTTTTTTTTTTAATTCCCTTATGTTGATTCTACACTAATTGTGTGATTCAGTGTGTACTCACTTCGTGATTTATGTATTCATTTTATAATTACGTTTTAACTTTAGATGCGATTAATCAGATATATTTATATGATTAGTTAATTTTTTTAATTATTACCAGCCCTAGGTAAAATTATTTAAATAATTAAGAATATGGAAAGGAACGGATTTATTCTAGAACAGCAGTATGACAGACAACTATCTTAAAAGATTGTAATTTCATTCTGCAAATACACAAAAGCAAAAGCAGCTCTTTGGGTCTAAATAAATCATAATGAACATTTAGTCTGTTGTACATTATACCACTAAGCAATCAGCACAGCGCAAATTGTAATCCTGCCCTAACCTTGTTACTAGCTGGTAGTGTGGTCCTTGTTACAACCCCAGCCACTCCGATCTTCTGCTCGCAGATCCATTTCTAAACTAATCCTATGTTTATTTCATTTAGGGGAGCTGCACATTTCCCATGTAATTAATTACTTTTCTTTTTTTTTTTTTTGAAAAACTTCTAAAACAGCAGGAGAAGAGTTTCACTGTGTGAGCTGCTTGCACACGTGCCCTCCTCAGCATCTGTCTCAATTGCACTGGGCATCTGTGCAACAGTCTAGCAAGTAAAAGAGAAAAATATACAAAATAAAGAAGTTCAACCAACTTGCTCTCAAGGTAAAATTGAAATAGTAAACTAAGTCGCACAGAAAGTTTCTCCATTTTATGACAGACAAGTTTGCAAACTCGCCAATGCTTTTCAATGTAAGATTTTGAAATGTGAAAACTTTATACAGTGTGATCTGTTCAAGATATTGGAATGAAAATGTAACTGCCTCTACATACTTCCATCCATCCATCCATCCTCTTCTGCTTATCCGAGGTCAGGTCATGGGGGCAGCAGCTTGAGCAGAGATGACCAGACTTCCCTCTCCCCGGCCACATCTTCTAGCTCTTCCGGGAGAATCCTGAGGTGTTCCCAGGCCAGCCGGGAGACATAGCCCCTCCAGCGTGTCCTGGGTCTTCCCTGGGGCCTCCTCCCGGTTGGAAGTGCCCAGAACACCTCACCAGGGAGGCGTCCAGGAGGCATCCTAATCAGATGCCCGAGCCACCTCATCTGACTCCTCTCGATGCGGAGTAGCAGCAGCTCTACTCTGAGCCCCTCCCGGATGACTGAGCTTCTCACCCTATCTTTAAGGGAGAGCCCAGACACCCTGCAGAGGAAACTCATTTCAGCCGCTTGTATTCGTGATCTCGTTCTTTCAGTCACTACCCATAGCTCATGACCATAGGTGAGGGTAGGAACATAGATCGACTGGTAAATTGAGAGCTTTGCCTTATGGCTCAGCTCCTTTTTCACCACAACAGACCGATGCAGAGCCCGCATCACTACGGACGCCGCACTGATCCGCCTGTTGATCTCACGCTCCATTCTTCCCTCACTCGTGAACAAGAACCCGAGATACTAGAACTCCTCCACTTGGGGCAGGATCTCGCTCCCAACCCTGAGAGGGCACTCCACCCTTTTCCGGCTGAGGACCATGGTCTCGGATTTGGAGGTGCTGATTCCCATCCCAGCCACTTCACACTCAGCTGCGAACCAATCCAGAGAGAGCTGAAGATCACGGCCTGGTGAAGCAAACAGGACATCATCATCTGCAAAAAGCAGTGACCCAATCCTGAGTCCACCAAACCAGACCCCCTCAACACCCTGGCTGCGCCTAGAAATTCTGTCCATAAAAGTTATGAACAGAATCGGTGACAAAGGGCAGCCCTGGCGGAGTCCAACTCTCACTGGAAACGGGTTCGACTTACTGCCGGCAATGCGGACCAAGCTCTGACACCGGTTGTACAGGGACCGAACAGCCCTTATCAGGGGGTCCGGTACCCCATACTCCCGGAGCACCCCCCACAGGATTCCCCGAGTGACACAGTCGAACGCCTTTTCCAAGTCCATAAAACACATGTAGACTGGTTGGGCGAACTCCCATGCACCCTCCAGGACTCTGCTAAGGGTGTAGAGCTGGTCCACTGTTCCGCGACTCTACATACTTCCTTGAAGAGTAAATGTCCAATATTTCAACAGAATTGGTCTATGGAAGGCCAAGATGTTTCATGCAAACATCTATATACTTGGACAGACAAAAGGATATGGCTATCGCAATACATTCACCCATTATATATGAACACACCTAAAAATCCTGAGCTCTTCAGTACAAAAAAAAAAATCAGTCAATTCTTGTCACTTTCACCATTCAGATGTCTCCAAGGTTCTTTAATTATTGCTTCTGTAAGGCAGTTCTCACATAACTCACAAGAGAGACAAGAGACAGAAGCAATAATTACCCAAAATTTAGTCTTTAACAAATAAAATGAAATTTAGAAATACAGTATCCAATAATTATATGTCTAGCCTTTTTTTAGCAAGTGGCAAATGGCTTCCTTGTCTTAAATGCAGAGAAAAAATTGATAGTAATTCTTTTAATCTGCAGGTGAAGACGTCATTCCACTGATTTTTTTTTTTAGTATCAGATATAAATAATCACGCAATCAATGCTTTTTCCTCCTCTGAAAAGCTCAGCGCTGCTGTTAACTGACAGCTTTCTAATGCAATTTGTTATGAAAGGTTTTGAATAAAACTAACATTGGCTGCTTGATTGCTGCACTTATGTCTCTAAAATTGAAATACAGTACTGCACTGTACTTCCCACAAGCTACAATCCTGATTTCTTTGTAAACCCAGTTTTTCAAAATTAACTTATCCCAAACCACTGTCCAACTCTTATGAAGTTCACTTATATTTTAAACCCTAGAGTGCTGTACAATAATTATAAACATAGTATGGCTTAAAAAAATATGCTCTTGGAATGCAGTAGTTATTTTTTTCTAATAATAGTACATCTGTAGTACTAGGATGTTGTACCGTGTTAGCCATTATGAATGTAGTAATTATATTGTAATCTTTTTAGTTAGCCAATAAAAGGTGTCATTTTGCTTGATTTCTCATTATAATAATAGTATACACATTGTTGCAAGGGAGTAATGTTGCATGCTACACAGCAATAAAGTACAAGTATAATGATAGGACTTTTATGACCAATTATAATCTATGATATTTTTTACTTAGGAGGCAAATTATCTAAACTTCACTTTCAATTTCAGCATATGCCCCTTCCACAAACTGTCAGATAACAATTCAAACTGAATCACTAAAGAATTAGGATTCTATTCAATTAATGCTTATATGACTTATAATATTAGGGCCTCAGCATTATACATTTTCTAATTTCTAATAGACTGCATGAAGAATATTTTATTAGTATCCTTAAATGTTAGGTATATTATCAAATATAAAAGGCACAGCGCTTTTGCTGTATAAACATACCAGGCATACATTTAAATAGAACTTTTATCCTTGAACCGTTCACATATGAGAAACAGCACACATATGTTTATGTGCTGTTGACTATGTATGACCTGAACAATAAATGAGTAGCCACAAATAATGTATACTAGAGTAATTATGACTAGTCAGTATTTTGTACTTCCTCTCCTCAGAACACAAAGCATATTATTTCACCGACTAAAACGTAAATATGCTACAATTCAACAGAGAAAAATTTTAAAAAAATAAATAACCTGCAATTAAAAACTGCCCCCACCTCTCAAAATCAGGGTTTGTGTTTTGTGAAAACTGAACAAAACCTGTTTAAATAGACTTATTAAAAGTTCCCTTTGTCTCTCTGATACATGTAAAAAGAAAAAAATGCATACTGAAACTCTTTCATGCTATCATTTTAAAGAATAGACACACATATAAACATACACCTCAGAGCACGCTCATCAGGCTTAATTCTCGTCGACTGCGTGTGTCTTAAATGCACCATTTTACAAAACACCTGTTCCTTTATGTGGAGGTGGTAAGTTTCAGGTCTCACCTCACTATATTAAAAAACACTGATGTACTGTAAAAGAAAATGATCAATTCTTGAACTCTTTACTCTGCAGTAGCTGCCATTCAAAGTAGCACTGTGAGCAAGGCAACCTTCACCTGATGCACTAAATAGATTAGACTGACTATACTTGGTGTGCATGATGCCTCAATGACCTAGACTACTTTGTAAAAGTGCACAAAATCATTCTGTAACCTAAAGTTCAAAATACATTAAATACAATCGGCGCAGTAGGGCAGAAACACACACAGCATGTGATTTCATAGTAAGCAGCAGAATAACAAGGTCGATATCATGCAAGATTAAGAAAGCATGCAAAGACCATTTAAATGTTAGCATGACCCTAATAGCTGTGCCTCCACCAGGATGTCTTACTCAGCTGTAGTTATGAATCCATTAATCAAGCAAGAGGAAAAAAATTAATATGACACATATAACAATGAAAGAACAGACTTAATTCTCATTCTCTTCCTCCTCCTCCTACTTTGTTCTTAACTTAACAAGCTCAGAAGTAATCGAAATAAAGAAAGGCTGTCTGTGCCACTTTGCAATGCTTTCAACATTTCCAGCATAGACCACAGCACAGAAAAACATGCTCTCAAATCGATTTAAATCACCACATCTTTTACTATAAAGCATGTGCTCTCTGTAATGGAATTATGAAATCAGACCACTGTAGGAAACATTTATTTAATCAGTAACACTTGATTGCATAAACAACTAGAATTCTATACTGCTGGATTACAAGTCATGAGAAATTAAATCCACTGTTAAAAAAAAAAAAAAAAAAAAATTCAGAAGACTGAAAGAACACCTTAACCACCAACAAATATGTTCATATGTCACTTCACCAAAATTGTGGCACCTGTATGTCTCTTATAACTAAAGTATTTAAGCACTCTATTAAAAATATAATTAAAAGTACAAGTATGACAATTGTTTGTTTTACATAGCATTTTTCACATTGGAATGGCTCGCAGCATCTCACAGATGATAGGCAAGAAAGAAATTAAACCAAATGGAAAAGTAGTCATTTACAAATATACAGCATATTCCATCGGTTAAATTATATAAGAGAAAACTAAAACATCTGGCACCAGGTATAGAGACTATCTATCTTCATGTACCAGTCTATAACATCTTGTGTATAGATATCCAACTACAAATGATAATAATTTGTTCATTTGTCCCAGAACAGCATCAGGCAGATGCATCAATTCTGAAAAAGCAGTTCTCATATAACATGAGTATAAATATAATGAGCAGTTCAAAATAAATGGAAAACTAGTCAAAAATATCCAAAAATATTTAGAAATCCAGGATAATGACAAACTTATATTTTCTGATTGTCTCCCAATTATCCATACATCCATCCATCCATTCTCTTCCGCTTATCCGAGGTCGGGTCGCGGGGGCAGCAGCTTGAGCAGAGATGCCCAGACTTCCCCCTCCCCGGCCACTTCTTCTAGCTCTTCCGGGAGAATCCCAAGGCGTTCCCAAGGCCAGCCGAGAGACATAGTCCCTCCAGCGTGTCCTGGGTCTTCCTCGGGGCCGCCTCCCGGTTAGACATGCTCAGAACACCTCACCAGGGAGGCATCCAGGAGGCATCCTGATCAGATGCCCGAGCCACCTCATCTGACTCCGCTCGATACGGAGGAGCAGCGGCTCTACTCTGAGCCCCTCCCGGATGACTGAGCTTCTCACCCTATCTTTAAGGGAGAGCCCAGACACCCTGCGGAGGAAGCTCATTTCAGCCGCTTGTATTCGCGATCTCGTTCTTTTGGTCACTACCCATACCTCATGACCATAGGTGAGGGTAGGAACATAGATCGACAGGTAAATTGAGAGCTTCGCCTTGCGGCTCAGCTCCTTTTTCACCACGACAGACCGATGCAGAGCCCGCATTACTGCGGATGCCGCACCGATCCGCCTGTCGATCTCACGCTCCATTCTTCCCTCACTCGTGAACAAGACCCCGAGATACTTGAACTCCTCCACTTGGGGCAGGATCTCGCTCCCAACCCTGAGAGGGCACTCCACCCTTTTCCGGCTGAGGACCATGGTCTCGGATTTGGAGGTGCTGATTCCCATCCCAGCCACTTCACATTCGGCTGCGAACCGATCCAGAGAGAGCTGAAGATCACGGCCTGATGAAGCAAACAGGACAACATCATCTGCAAAAAGCAGTGACCCAATCCTGAGTTCACCAAACCGGACCCCCTCAACGCCCTGGCTGCGCCTAGAAATTCTGTCCATAAAAGTTATGAACAGAATCGGTGACAAAGGGCAGCCCTGGCGGAGTCCAACTCTCACTGGAAACAGGTTTGACTTACTGCCGGCAATGCGGACCAAGCTCTGGCACCGATCATACAGGGACCGAACAGCCCTTATCAGGGGGTCCGGTACCCCGTACTCTCGGAGTACCACCCACAGGATTCCCCGAGGGACACGGTCGAACGCCTTTTCCAAGTCCACAAAACACATGTAGACTGGTTGGGCAAACTCCCATGCACCCTCCAGGACCCTGCTAAGGGTGTAGAGCAGGTCCACTGTTCCGCGACCAGGACGAAAACCACACTGTTCCTCCTGAATCCAAGGCTCGACTATCCGACGGACCTTCCTCTCCAGGACCCCCGAATAGACTTTTCCAGGAAGGCTGAGGAGTGTGATCCCTCTATAATATAATCCCTCCGGTCCCCTTTCTTAAAGAGGGGGGACCACCACCCCAGTCTGCCAATCCAGAGGCACTGTCCCTGATGTACATGCGATGTTGCAGAGGCATGTCAACCAAGACAGTCCTACAACATCCAGAGCCTTGAGGAACTCCGGGCGTATCTCATCTACACCCGGGGCCCTGCCACCAAGGAGTTTTTTGACCACCTCGGTGACCTCAGTCCCAGAGATGTGGGAGCCCACCTCTGAGTCCCCAGGCTCCGCTTCCACATTGGAAGGCATGTTAGCGGGATTGAGGAGGTCTTCAAAGTACTCCCCCCACCGACCCACAACGTCCCGAGTCGAGGTCAGCAGCGCACCATCACCACCATATACAGTGTTGACACTGCACTGCTTCCCCCTCCTGAGACGCCGGATGGTGGACCAGAATCTCCTCGAAGCTGTCCAGAAGTCATACTCCATGACCTCCCCAAACTCCTCCCACGCACGAGTTTTTGCCTCAGCAACCACCAAAGCCACATTCCGCTTGGCCTGCCGGTACCTATCAGCTGCCTCCAGAGTCCCACAGGACAAAAGGGTCCTGTAGGACTCCTTCTTCAGCTTGACGGCATGCCTCACCGCCGTTGTCCACCAACAGGTTCAGGGATTGACGCCACGACAGGCACCGACCACCTTACGGCCACAGCTCCGGTCAGCTGCCTCAACAACAGAGGCACGGAACATGGCCCATTTGGACTCAATGTCCCCCACCTCCCTCGGGATGTGGTCGAAGTTCTTCCGGAGGTGGGAGTTGAAGCTACTTCTGACAGGGGGCTCTGCCAGACGTTCCCAGCAGACCCTCACAACACGTTTGGGCCTACCAGGCCTGATCGGCATCCTCCCCCACCATCGAAGCCAACTCACCACCAGGTGGTGATCAGTTGACAGCTCCGCCCCTCTCTTCACCCGAGTGTCCAAGACATGTGGCCGCAAGTCTGATGACACGACCACAAAGTCGATCATCGAACTGAGGCCTAGGGTGTCCTGGTGCCAAGTGCACATATGAACACCCCTATGCTTGAACATGGTGTTCGTTATGGACAATCTGTGACGAGCACAGAAGTCCAATAACAAAACACCGCTCGGGTTCAGATCGGGGGGGCCATTCCTCCCAATCACGCCCTTCCAGGTCTCACTGTTATTGCCCACGTGAGCATTGAAGTCTCCCAGCAGAACGAGGGAGTCCCCTGAAGGTATGCCCTCTAGCACCCCCTCCAGGGACTCCAAAAAGGGTGGGTACTCCGAACTGCTGTTCGGTGCATACGCACAAACAACAGTTAGGACCCGTCCCCCCACCCGAAGGCGGAGGGAGGCTACCCTCTCGTCTACCGGGGTAAACCCCAATGAACAGGCTCCAAGTCGGGGGGCAATAAGTATACCCACACCCGCTCGGCGCCTCTCACCGGGGGCAACTCCAGAGTGGTAGAGAATCCAGCCCCTCTCAAGGAGATTGGTTCCAGAGTCCAAGCTGTGCGTCGAGGTGAGCCCGACTATATCTAGCCGGAACCTCTCGACCTCGCACACTAGCTCAGGCTCCTTCCCCTTCAGAGAGGTGACATTCCACGTCCCAAGAGCTAGCTTCTGTAGCTGAGGATCGGACCGCCAAGGTCCTCACCTTCGGCCACCACCCAACTCACTCTGCACCCGACCTCCTTGGCCCCTCCCATAGGTGGTGAGCCCATGGGAAGGGGGACCCACGTTGCCTCTGCGGGCTGTGCCTGGCCGAGCCCCATGGGTGCAGGCCCGGCCACCAGGCGCTTGCCATCGAGCCCCACCTCCAGGCCTGGCTCCAGAGGGGGGCCCCAGTGACCCGCGTCCGGGCAAGGGAAAACGGCGTCCAAAGTTTTCATTCATCATAGGAGGTTTGAACCGCTCCTCCTTTAACCGCCACCTTATCGTGGTGGAGGGGTTTGCATGTCCCAATGATCCTGGATGCTCTTTTGTCCGGGGCTTTATGCCCCTGGTAGGGTCACCCAAGGCAAACTGGTCCTAGGTGAGGGATGAGAAAAAGCGGTTCAAACCTCTCCCGATTATGTTTATGAAATGTGCACAAACAACATAGCACTAAATTGAAATGCACAAATAAAATGGAAGAGATTGTTTGTTAATTAATCTATAATAAATAAAATTTAAAAAAAAACACCTTACTTTGTATATTTATCTTCTGTCCTTCATTTCTGTACCCAAATACAATGCAAAATGAATCACAGAAGAATGCATCTGTACCTTCAGCAATTAGTCTGTTAAATTATAAAGAACAGCTCAATAAAGCTGTATAGCATATCTCATCTTTTTCTTTTTGTCTGATCTTTTCATTTATTAAACTAACCAAACTGATTTCCCATTCAGAGATAAAGTTAACCTTGACAGCCCCTTGAATATAATGGGGTTCCTCCTAAGCACAAGTGGGTGACAGGGATGTCTAACTACACATTGAGAGAGAAAGACAGAGATATATGGAGTCACTCCACCACGGGGGCTGATTCAAAACTGATATGGAAAGAATGAGAGTGGTGGTACTTTGTTTATTAAAAAAAATAACAATTTTCTACTTTTGTCTATCATTTACTTGTGGGTTTTCTACAGAAAGCCAATTCTGATACTTTGACCTCTTTTTGTAATCATTTAGGAAGTGAAGAAATATCAAGAAAGAACACTTTTACACCTGTTAGTATGATAATTATGATATAAATTGACAAATGGAATTAAAGCAGCCCACAGTTCCAGTATAATTCAGAGAAATGTACTTATGTTCTTTTACTTAAAAATTATTTGCATTGAATTTTTAAAGAAACACACAAATTAGATCAAGAATATCAAACAGCTGGTCTTCTTTATGTGGTAATATAATAGAAACCCCTCATATTCATTAAATCTTTCATTTATATTAACAGGTGCTTAACTAAAACTCAAACAAGTCAGAATGATCATTGATCGTAAATAAACATTTCAAGAAATAAACATTACCTAAATTAAGAATATCACATTTATCTGCTCAGAAATAATCAATTTTCTACTCTGAATATGCATTAAAGTAGATGATAGGTCACATTCTTTAATATGTATACATAATATTTAACCTAAGTTTACAGCTGACCGTTTTATTAACAACTTAAAATACAATAGATTGCCTTTCATTGAGATATATTTTCAGAAAAATCTCAACTTCATGTAAACACTATTTTTCTATATTAAATTTTTGCTAGTCAAAAACTAAAAAGGGCTTAGTTTTAGGAAATAATGTTAATAGTGCCCATGATGAGAAAAAAATGAACTAGTTAAAAAGGATTTATCATCTGCTTTATAATTACACATGAATGTTCCTGTTGTTCATGCTGCAATCTTTTACCCGCTAAGTTACTTATAATTAGCTAAACTGGACAGAATGGGCTTTATTTACATTAACATTTTTTATTCTAATATTTAGCTCCACATTATTGGTGCAGTTTCCAGCATTTACTACTCCTGTGCCTAACATAGTGTGAAAAGTCTTCCATTTGCCTGATTTTGTACAAGGTTCATTAACATGATTAAAATTCAGCTCTCTCCTCCTCCAGACATTATCATTATTACTTCAAGTGTTTCTCATTGGCTTCAAGTTTTAATGAGCTAAATCCAAGCATGAGTCATTATGTCATGTTATTCTGATGCACTGCTTTCTCAAAATTTGTTGACATACTAGAGACACTTTTTCATATAGGGTATATAGTACATTTTCTACATACTACAACTCAAAATGGAGGAGTCAGGAAAAACAATGGAAAACAACTTAGACAATATTCAAAACTGGACAGACACTTAGAAAATGTAATTTAATATAGAGAATTGCAAAGTGCTACATGCAAGCACTGACCTACAAGAAGCAACATCTAAATGAGTACTTAGGGGATATGTTGACATTGCATTCTCATTATCTAAAATAATGTGCAGAAGTAATTAAAAAGGGAAATAAAGTGTTAGATTAAAAAAAAGAACAAAGCTGAATATAAATAAACGAAGGTATGCTTTGCAATCAGTCAGACTTCATCTGGAGAACTGTATACAACTGTGATCACGGCTCTAGAAACTATGAAAATAGTTTCATAGCACAGAAACCAAGTACAGTACATCTCTGAGATGAAAGATAGGCCTTACTCGGACAGACTAAAGGAATTAGACCACATTAGTCCTGATCAGTGAAGGCAGAGTGAGGATCTACATCCAGACTTTTAAAATTCTCATCAATCAAGGATAAAACTGAACCATCAGAATTTTTTGCATTACATAGTAAACCATACATGCAAAGAACATCAGTGGAAAGTAAGAGAAGGTGCACTTAAGATGAAAGCTAGAAAGCAATTTCCACAAACAATTATAGTAATCTAGAATCAACTATGTGTACTCGAAGTGGGTGAGAAAGTGGGACACTTTAGTTTTTTGCTAGTTGAGAAAGCTTGTTGGACTGAATGGTCTACTGTTTCGTGTCAGCCTTGTGTTGTTATGTTATGTTTCCCTCCACTTTAAAGTAGGTTTAAATATTAATCTACTCAGGAAAACACAAATATTTTGCAACGGACTGAAGTACCTGTACCTTTCTCTTTCGTTATACCTGCTATATGGAAAGTACTTCCTCATCTTAGTCTGAATGAACCTAGTGACTTAAAATTACTTTTAAAAATAACATGTATTAAGATAGGTGCTAATTGTAACTGACAGCACAAGCACAGTGATGCTGAGAGAGAAGATCACTTTTGCACAAAACGTTTCATTACAAGTCAGCAGCCAGATCAACAAATGGCTAATTTTAGCATCTACCTAGCTCAGCTGTAGAACTGGCTGGTTGATTACACAAAGTCCTTAGTTTACACCCCAGTCATGTCATCTCAGGGAAGATAATGTCAAAGAAATTATTTAACAAAAAAAAAAAACAGTGAACTGTCCCAGATATAAGACTTGAGAGAACCTTGACATCGCACACAAAAAAGGATTACTTCAATTAAATGAAAACTTGAAACTGCAAGGACTGCAGTAATCTATTGTTTTTATAGTACAGGGCCTTTGTTTTAATTTTTTAGTTAAAGTGATTTATTTACTAGAATTTGTGTGTTCTTGTTCATTCTTAACTCTTTTAGGGCGGATGTCGACTTTTGTCGACAGGAGGGGTTGAGGGCGAATGTCGACAAAAGTCGACATCCAGGGATAGAGGGCGACAATCAGCTGTTAGTGCTGACAAAACTCACTGTCACGTCACAGGCATTCCGTCTGTGCTTGGAGGAATGCTAGACTAATTGACTCGGCAATTAATCCTTGCGTGTGCGTGAGTTGCGAAATGTAAACAAATAAACAAAGGCAAGAAGGCATCGACATGTCACAAGGGAGCAAAGCGAGTGCAGAAAAGAAAACACTTGGCAGACGACGTTTTGCGCATTATCGCGGAGTCGGACTCTGATTTTTCAGAATCGGATTTTATTGACAGTGATCAGGAGATCGAGCAAGAGAGTGAGAAGCCAGCATCAGCTGACTGGACACCAGCCGATGCCGCGCCAGCTGATCCGCTGCCAGCTGAGCGCATTCACGCAGCCGATGCATCTACGGCAAGGTTCGTGTGGGAGGAATACACAGACACTGATCCGTGGGAGCCAAACTGGCTACCGGACTTTACAAGACGGCACGGCTTGCTGTTGGACACGACAGATCACCAGCTGCTGGGCTACTTCAGGCTGCTCTCCCCAGTCATGTCATCTCAGGGAAGATAATGTCAAAGAAATTATTTAACAAAAAAAAAAAACAGTGAACTGTCCCAGATATAAGACTTGAGAGAACCTTGACATCGCACACAAAAAAGGATTACTTCAATTAAATGAAAACTTGAAACTGCAAGGACTGCAGTAATCTATTGTTTTTATAGTACAGGGCCTTTGTTTTAATTTTTTAGTTAAAGTGATTTATTTACTAGAATTTGTGTGTTCTTGTTCATTCTTAACTCTTTTAGGGCGGATGTCGACTTTTGTCGACAGGAGGGGTTGAGGGCGAATGTCGACAAAAGTCGACATCCAGGGATAGAGGGCGACAATCAGCTGTTAGTGCTGACAAAACTCACTGTCACGTCACAGGCATTCCGTCTGTGCTTGGAGGAATGCTAGACTAATTGACTCGGCAATTAATCCTTGCGTGTGCGTGAGTTGCGAAATGTAAACAAATAAACAAAGGCAAGAAGGCATCGACATGTCACAAGGGAGCAAAGCGAGTGCAGAAAAGAAAACACTTGGCAGACGACGTTTTGCGCATTATCGCGGAGTCGGACTCTGATTTTTCAGAATCGGATTTTATTGACAGTGATCAGGAGATCGAGCAAGAGAGTGAGAAGCCAGCATCAGCTGACTGGACACCAGCCGATGCCGCGCCAGCTGATCCGCTGCCAGCTGAGCGCATTCACGCAGCCGATGCATCTACGGCAAGGTTCGTGTGGGAGGAATACACAGACACTGATCCGTGGGAGCCAAACTGGCTACCGGACTTTACAAGACGGCACGGCTTGCTGTTGGACACGACAGATCACCAGCTGCTGGACTACTTCAGGCTGCTCTCTCCTGATGCTGCTTTTCAGCTACTGTCAGACGAGACAAACAGGTAGGCAGAGACATTTTTTGAATTGCGGGCTGTGCTTGCATCACATTCTTGTTTTTCAAAGTGGAAACCCACAACAAAAGACGAGATGAAGGGCGTTGTGGCATTACAAATAGAGAGGGAACAGAACTGGTGATATAACTTCAGGGAGCACTGGTCCAAATGTGCTTTGTTCCCTGGTGGCTTTGGACAGGTTATGCAGCGTGATGATAGGTACGTGATGCTGCAAAGTTTTATTCACTTCTGTAATAAACAGAAGCAAATCCCAAGGAGTGAGCCAGGCTATAATGCCATGCATAAAGTTCAGCTCCTGCTTGACATTGTGGAACCAACATATAAACAATTTTATCAACCTGGCCGTGATTTGTCTGTGCATGAATCTATGATAAAATAAAAGGGACGCCTTTTTTTCTGCAAATATATGCCAGACAAGCCCACAAAGTATGGCATAAAGGATTTTGTACTGGCAGAAGCAAACACTGGTTTCTGCCTGAAAGTAATTACATATACAGGAAAGTATTTCTTTCAAAGAGAGAACTGTCCCTTGACAAGTCAGGTTGTGCTGGAGCTGCTTCAGGGCTATGAACATTTGGGTCATGTTGTGTACATTTGGACACTTTTTATACATGCCCTGAATTGTTCATTGAGCTATAGAGCAGAGGAATTGGTGCTTGTGGCACAGTGAGGGTGAACAGGAGACACATGGCTTCACAGTTGAAGCCAGACAGGCTGAAGATGAAAAGAGGTGACAATATGGTTTTCATGCAGGCAGAAAACTTGGTGGCAGTGGCATGGCACGATGGCAAACGGGTGACTTGTCTCTCTACAGTACACACTAACAATATATGTGAGAAAGTGCAGCAACAGACAATTGAAAAGTAGGCACCAAAGCAACACATATTGTAAGGAGTGCAATGTGGCAATAACTGAAATTGGCTGCTTTGAGCGAGATCAGACTTTGCAGGACTTTGCTATGTAAAATGTATGTGATATGTATGTGAAATCATAGAGTATGCAAGCTCATACAACATGCAAGACAGTAACATTTGTCAAAAGTAAATATTTTTTGTTGATTTGACATATTAAACAATTGCTTTGTGTTCTTTTTTAAAAAATGTTAGTTTCTGGAAAAATATTCAGCCCTGAGAGAAAAGAAACAAAAAAAAAAAAATTTGCCCTAAAAGAGTTAAGATTAGAAGATGACTTGACCTGGAAAATCTGAGGTAAAATGACAGAAAAAGGTTTCAAGGTTATATAGCTGGATGATGTGTGTTATTTTATTTGATTATCTGCTTATCTTAACATTACTTATATTTTCTTGTTTCTGTTATTACATAAGATCTATAAAGCTAGTTAAATGTCAATGTCTACTACAGTGATTAGATTATTAGGAGTTTCAATGATATGTAAATCAAATATCCCAAATACTGACCAATTTAAATGCTTACTTAGCTATAAAACAACTATGTCAGGGCTACCATAACAAAACAGCAAGCTAATTAATACAATACTCTCTCATTCAACTTCCATCCTGAGAATTAAGTTTATTTCTAACACAAAAGTTGCTGGAATGGGAAATGAAACAAAAAGCAATTCCTCTGCCTAGACCAACATAATGTAATGACCAGAATCAAATTTCTGAAAAGATCAAAACTGGCTATATTGACCAATATTATGGTTAAAAAGTTATGATAACCATTATCAAACTTGATGCAGCAATGCTGAAATTGTACAGTTTTATCAAAAGGCAACTCTTCCTTCACCCTCTCCTGCTTCTGTCTCTCATTTGCTGCTATGAAGTCTATAAGCAATCCTGACAACACCACTGGCATTCACCCTGGACCACATGTTCATTAAAAATGATTGTCTAGTATATTTATTTTATAGATATAACTATTGCTGGTCTCTTTCAAACAAGAAATAAAGATGTATTTATTTATGGATAAAATAATAGAAATGGTAAAAGAATTTTGATTTTCTGGTTCCACTTAGTTTTAGGTACTAAAGGCATTCAAGAACTATTTACTAGTTAACAAGGTACAAAATAGAGAAATGTATGAATCATTACACCCACAAAAAAAATGTTTCATGGTTTCTTTACCTCATTTAAGTGTGATTAGTTTTTTCTTTCCCTTTGTTCATTTGCATTTTTGCAAGCCTGGAATTTCTCCTACAAAGTGAAATCTTCAAGATTGTGCCCATTGATGTCAGACAATTTTGAGCAATTATTATACTGACACTGCAGAAATTTTTAAAAGAGATTATAATCCAAAATATTTACTTTATACTCTAGTATTATAAGACTTTATGAATGGGCTCTTAAATAAGAAATAAAATTAGGGACTGAAACATTATTTAACTTAGTAAAGCTGTGCATTTCATTTTTTTTCTTTTTTTTTTTTTTTTGCTTAGATTCAATACCCTTAATCTTTCCAAAATGCTATACACTAACCAACAAAAATGTACTTTACTAAACTACAAATCCTGTTGTGAGATTCCATGATGCTGCAAACTGAAGTTTTCTGCAATATAAAATACTAGGGGGAAGTGCCCCCTGCTTGCTTCGATCACCCAACATCTTTGGCGCGCTGCACACCAGCCACTTCGCGTCTTTGCCACTCGTGTAGTGAAGGGGGGATGAACGCACGCTAAGGAGATGCCGTCAGATCAGCCGCTGTCTTGCTGCTTCTGCCAAGCTCTGTGTTCTGCTTGTCGCACTGTGTGTCAATCATTTAAAAGCCTGTGTGCAGCAGCTGTCCTTTTGCCTCACAGGACGTTAAAGTGTCTCCGCGAAAATCACGTATCGTGTCCTTCCAAGATTTTTTTTTTTTTTTTTTTTTTTTTTATAATAGAGAGATATTCATACTAACCAATAAAATACTGGTATATCTACAGTATAAAGTAGCTACCCAACCATCACTTGCTGTACGTAATCAAGTACTGGCATTCATAAATATCAAAATACAATGCAGGGCTTGGACATTAACATGTGGCAGAGATGGGGATCCCCATAGTGTAAACACAAATGGGCAATTAAAATCTGGTATTAGACACATTAGAATAGAGCTTATAAAGAAAGGCATCATCATAAACAAATTGATTTATCTTAGCATGTGCTTATTTTACATTTATTTTGACATTTTCTGTCCAGTAACTAGGGATGCAAATAACAATTATTTTGATAATCAATTAATCTGTTGATTATCTTTTCGATTAATCAAAATATTTTAAAAAAACTACTTATATTACCAAGATTTTATTGGAATTTTTGTGAAAAAAAGTGCAATGAACTCTTTTTTTAGCGGTAAAACATAACCAACTGCACGGTGGCACAGTGGGTAGTGCTGCTGCCTCGCAGTTAGGAGTACTCAGGTTTGCTTCCCGGGTCCTCCCTGCGTGGAGTTTGCATGTTCTCCCCATGTCTGCGTGGGTTTCCTCCGGGTACTCCGGTTTCCCCCACAGTCCAAAAACATGCAGGTCAAGTGCATTGGTGATCCTAAATTGTCCCTAGTGTGTGCTTGGTGTGTGTGTGTGCACCCTGCGGTGGGCTGGTGCCCCGCCAGGGGTTTGTTTCCTGCCTTGTGCCCTATGTTGGCTGGGATTGGCTCCAGCAGACCCCCGTGACCCTGTAGTTAGGATATAGCGGGTTGGATAATGGATGGATGGATGGATGGATAAATTGCTCCACCAGTGGCTTAAAAAGGAAATTATAGCTGAAACTGCTACTACAACAGCTTTAAAAAACAAACTCTTAAATTGTTCCACCAGTGTCACCAGGGATGTAAATTAGTTCTACAAGAGTTTTGAGTTGCAATGTAAAAAATGTAAGCATATCCACATGTTCTTGGCTCTCATCTTGGACGTTATGTTGCCTAAAACCAAAAAGTGATGCTCAGATGGTGTTGAGGTAGCAAGGATACATAGGTAGGCCTTTGCAAGCCTGGCTGGAATGTGATATCTAGCCTCATTAGTCTTCTACCAATGTAACGGATGTTGTTCTTTGGCAGCTTGTTTCTCTCCAAAGTATGTCAGGATCTCATTCCTTAAAACCCCTCCATAGGTTTCTTCAGTCTCCCCATCTCCATTATCTTCTTCACTGCTGTTTCCCAAGCCAAGGTGTGGGTCAAGTAAAGTGACAGAGACAGCAGCTGTACAGTCATGGCCAAGAGGTTTGAGACACAAGTATTGGTTTTCTCAAAATTTGCTGCTTCAGTATTTTTAGATTTTTGTCAGATGTTTCTATGTTATACTGAAGTATAATTACAAGCATTTCATAAGTTTCAGAGGCTTTTAGTGACAATTACATTAAGCTTATGCAAAGAGTCAATATTTGCAGTGTTGGCCTTTCTTTGTCAAGACATCTGCAATTTGCCCTGGCATGCTGTCAATCACCTTCTTGGCCAAATCCTGACTGATGGCAACCCATTGTTGCATAATCAGTGCTTGGAGTTTGTCAAAATTTGTGGGTTTTTGTTAGTCCACCCACCTCTTTAGGATTGACCACAAGTTCTCAATGGGATTAAGGTCTGGGGAGTTTCCTGGCCATGGACCAAAAAGTTCAATGTTTTTTTTCCCCCCGAGCCTCTTAGTTATCACTTTTGCCTTATGCTATGGTGCTCCATCATGCTGGAAAAGGCATTGTTTTGTCACCAAAGTGTTCTTGGATGGTTGGGTGAAGTTGTTCTCTGAGGATGTTTTGGTACCATCCTTTATTCATGGCTGTGTTCTTAGGCAAAATTGTGAGTGAGCCCACTCCCTTGACTGAGAAGCAAAACCACACATGAATGGTCTCAGGTTGCTTTACTATTGGCATGACACAGGACTGATGGTAGCGCTCACCTTTTCTTCTTTTTTTTCTGGATGCCCCAAACAATAGGGAAGGGGATTCATCAGAGAAAATGACTTTAGCCCGGTCCTCAGCAGTCCAATCTCTCTAACTTTCAGTCTGTCCCTGATGTTTTTCCTGGAGAGAATTGGCTTCTTTGCTCACTCACACCTGCCTGCTGCCATTCCTGAGCAAGCTCTAAACTGGTGGTGCCCCAATCCCGCAGCTGAATCAACTTTATGAGACAGTCCTGACTCATGCTGGACTTTCTTGGGTGCCCTGAAGCCTTCTTCACAACAATTGAACCTCTGTATTCTAACTCAATCAGCATGACAGAGTGATCTCCAGCCTCGTCCTTGTCAACACTCTCACCTGTGTTAACGACAGGATCACTGAAATGATGTCAGCAGGTCCTTTTGTGGCAGGGCTGAAACGCAGTGGAAATGGGTTTTTTGGGATTAAGTTCATTTTCATGGCAAAGAGGGACTTTGCAATTAATTGCAATTCATCTGATCACTCTTCATAACATTCTGAAGTATATGCAAATTGCCATCATAAAAGGTGAGGCAGGTAACTTTGTGAAAATTAATATTTGTGTCATTCTGAAAACTTTTGGGAACTACTGTAGGTCCAGCAGATTACTGGTGGAGGTACTTGCAACAGAGATTTTATCTTCTGACGCTGTTGGTGATCCATTTCCCTTTTCATTTCAAGTGCCTGTGTTTGTAATTTAGCACGCACATGGACCACTTGCTCAGATGTCAGAAATTTCAGTTTTCTAAACCTTGGGTCCAGTACAGTAATGAGGACTACTGTGTTTGGTGCGGAGTCTAAAATTTGTCCTCCTTCCTCCGTCATTGCTGAAGCTGCTCCATAGCCGTGACTTGGAAATCCTGCAATGCATTTGACTCAAACCCCATCTGTTATGGATTTCATGAGCCCTGTTATCAGTGAGGACACTGAAGATATTATAGAATATTTCTCCCAACTTAGAAACATACTGGCACATTCAACAGGTTTAACAGCAGTGGAAAACTCTTCAAGCAGCTTTTAAGTCAAGGTACTTCTTGTTGCTCTGTGAGAGAGTAGGGTAAAACAGTGTTGTAGTTATGGGCCACATTTGCTCAACCAGTTGAGTAGTCATGCAGAATGTACTGTTCCATCTTGTGCTTAAATCGTATACAAAATTGTGCTCAGGTTTTCCCATTTGTACTTGTTTTTCTTTCAGGTCGGTGGAGGCTTGCACACTCTTTTAAACTGCTCTACAAGGCAGTGTACTGCTCCAGTAGCTATTGAAAGGCATGGATATTTTAGTCCAGAATTAATTACCAACTGCAAGGTGTGGCCAATGTAGCATATACAGGACAATCCATGTTTCTCTTCCAAGATGTTTGCTGCAGCCAAAGTATTGGCACCATTATCATGCACAATAGCAACAATTGTGCTGGAAAGAATTAATGATTTTCCATAAATTTATTTTCAAATGTATAATTTACAGTCTTATAAGCAGAGAATTACCGTTAAAGAAAAATGGGAATACACAAAAATAAGCATGTATGTATCTTTAATGTGATAAAGAATAGAAATTATTTATTTATACAGTTGAAAAAAAGACCACTTCAGCCATACATTAATCCCTCCTCGATCGCGGGAGTTGCGTTCCAGAACCCCCCATGAAAGGTGAAAATCCGTGAAGTAGAAACCATATGTTTATATGGTTATTTTTATATTGTCATGCTTGGGTCACAGATTTGCACAGAAACACAGGAGGTTGTAGAGAGACAGGAACTTTATTCAAACACTGCAAACAAACATTTGTCTCTTTTTCAAAAGTTTAAACTGTGCTCCATAACAAGACAGAGATGACAGTTCCGTCTCACAATTAAAAGAATGCAAACATATCTTCCTCTTCAAAGGAGTGCGCGTCAGGAACAGAGAATGTCAGAGAGAGAGAGAAAAGCAAACAAATCAATAGGGCTGTTTGGGCTTTTAAGTATGCAAAGCACCGCCGGACAACGTAGCTGCTAGGAAGGAAGCAATGTAAAGGTAGCCTTTCAGCATTTTTTTTAGATGAGCGTCCGTATCGTCTAGGGGTGCGAACAGCCCCCCTGCTCACACCCCCTCCGTCAGGAGCAGAGAATGTCAGAGCAAGAGAGACAGAGAGAGAGAGAAAGGCAAACAATCAAAAATCAATACGTGCCGTTTGATCTTTTAAGTATGCGAAGCACCATGCAGGATATGGAGGACTATTTCGGACAAAATTAAATAAATAAATAAATGCGCAAATAAATTAAAGTTCTGTGAAATGTGAGCATAAATAAATAAATGTATCATGAAATGAAGCCTTAATAAATAAATTTGCCATGAAATGAGAGCATAAATAAATAAATGTGTCACGAAATATGTTTTTTGTTGCTTATTTATTTATTTCATTTTGTCCGTAACATTCCTCCAAACCATCATGAAATACGACTTGAAATAAAACTGTCACTTTCACTCGTCAAAGTTGAGAGGGTGGGCTCTAACACACCCTCTAGTTATTGATTTGTTGAGTGTTACCTTCAGCCTAGAGTAATCGAACTATGAGCCATATGATTCTCAAGGTACCAAAGCGCATGCTTAAAGTTGTGCTTGTGAGTGTCCATGGCGAATATGACTGCTACAAAAAGTTGCCCAGAGTTGCTACGTGAAGCGGCAGTTTTAATTCAGGAAGCTCTAACCTCTTCATCCCCTCAGGAATCAGCACATGAGGTTTCAGCTGTAAGTGCCCCATTTGATAGCCGAAGACCTACCCCCACTTTGTCGAGTACTCACTCTACTCCTGTTCAAGATATACTACTGTATTTTAGGTGGCTGTGCTAATAGCGCTGTAAATTTGCAATAGTTATTTGTCTGCAAAATACAAACCTGCCTACAAGTAAACAGAAAGACCTGACGGTAGCCACATCACAAACGAAATATCAGTTGTTGAATACTGAAGAGCTATTAAATCTAACAGAAATATTTTGTGAATGTCGCACAATAGTTGAGTTGGAGCCATCATTTTATAAACATACTCGCCTCTTTATATTCACTTTGTTACACTAGCCAGGTTTCCATCCAAGGAGTTTTTGCGAAAAAATATTTAGCGCTTCAAATTTTTTTACCGATATAGCCGATGGAAATGCTAATTATCGATAAAATGTTGTACATGTCGACATAATATTTTTCCGTTTAACTTTAGCGCATAAATTCTATATCGATACTTCAGATGTCGCAAAAACTACATTGGAAACAGTTTTTGTCGGAAAAAAGGGCTTTAACGCAAATAAATGTGTCACATTTTCATCACGTGCAATCAAAACGAGAATGGCGGAGCGGTTCGCATGGTCTGATGAAGAGAGTTTTTTTTTTGATTAAACGTCGTTATTTTGTATTAATTCAAATTTCAGTTTTAATTAAAAACCTTAAGGGAAGCAGGTTAATTCAGTTGCTATCGCACTGTGAAGGGATGTTGAAAGGTAGGCTCACCTGTACAGATCCGATGCTGCAAACACAGCTGCATCATGGGCACTTCCAGGAGTGCCAACGCAAATGTCTCGTATCATGCACCTGTCATCAACAAGGGCCTGGAGAACAATAGATGGCCACCCTTTGCGATTAATGTAATCGCGGTAGCCTTCCGTCGGGGGAAGAATAGGCACAAGCGTGCCATCCAGCGCACCGTAAATCTGTGGCACAAGATGCACCAAGGAATTGCTGTATGCAATTTCATTGGCCTCCGCTTCAGTCGGAAGTCTGATATAACGCCGCATTAATTTTTCTTTAATAGCGGTGCACACAGCATATACACATCGATGGACGGTAGTTTTACTAACCCCGAAAGTTTCTCCAACTACTCTATACTCGGCGCAGGTTGCCAGCTTGTAAAGGGCGATGGCAATCCGCTTTTGGGTTGGAACCGGTGGTCGGTGGCAACCTGTGATGGGCGCAACATCAGGACTGATGAATCCACACAACATCTCAAACATCGGCCGTGTCATTATAAAATGTTGCAGCCAGAGATTTTCTGTTAAGTCTCTCCACCACCTCCTCCCAGAAGGTCTTATTCCGTCGTCTCTCCCATACCCGTGGGTTTCGTCACACTGGGGTACTTTCTTCGAGCTCTAGGGCTATCAGACAAGCAACTGCTTCATTCTGCTGTCGTCTTCGGATATTATGTACAATTCCAATTATTTGTGAAACTGAAATAACAGTAAGCTGGCAAATTTCAAAAAACTGTCTGAATAATCTCTCCATTTCTTTGTTTAGTGGAGGGGGTGTAACGTGGAAAACAAAAGGTAGATAATTTGCGACATATGTATGGAAACGGCTCAAGGGCAGATTTTTTTCGCGATACAACAAAAGTTATGCGACAGTTCGTTTTGGGGGGATGACGTCATCACGCACACCATTTTATCGATAAAAAGCCAGTTTGATGGAAACAGGCTGGAGACAGCAAATTTCGCAAATTTTTTTTACGTATATTCTGTTTGTCGATAACAAAACCTCGCAAAAAACTGGATGGAAACTTAATGAGTATAATTGAACAGTGGTTATCTTAAAATGCAGTTTTCACCTACTGTCAAGTGATTTTGGTAGACTGAGAATGCAGAAATTAATTTGATGCAAAGGATGTGGAGGAAACAAAACAGGTTTATGTGCATTTTTAGGATAATAAACTTTAATATGAACAGTTGTTTTTCTTCTCACTTAACGGTATGTTATACACATATATTGTTGCAAGTGTTTGTTTTAGTACATTCAGTAACCCACAGCAGAAAGACTGTGGAAACAATTTTGAGTTAATTTTTCATGCTATTAAATAGCTTTCCGTTACTAATTTCCTATGTTGTTATGCATATATTTTTCCTTGATTTCTCAATATGTGACTGTATTTCATTTTTTACTTTTTTCTTAATTATTTTTCTATGTTTACCAATATGTTCTATTTTCTTATATCACATTGTTTATATTTTTCATGTAATTGTATTTTTAATTTTTTATTCTATGTAATTGTTAGTCTACTACCTTTGCCTTTTTCTGCTTTTTCTACCACTTTTTATATATAAAAATTTGATTCATTTTCATTTCAGTTTGTATTCTTCATACAATTGGTTTCTGGGGTTTTTTTTGTTGTTGTTTTACCTGTTTTTTCCCCCCTTTTCGTAATTAAACAACACCTTTCTTTGTTTTTCACCACCCCCCATAATTACTGTTTAAAGTAGGTTTTAAACATTTATTTATACTCTGTCTCTCTCTTTCTCTAAGACCTGTGGTTCCTTGCAGTTTAGTGAGCATATTTTTTATACAGTGTTTCCTGGTATCCTGATTCAGTTTTACCCTTCTGTAGTTATTTGTAGTATGTTGCTACTTCTAGCTTTCCTAAACAATCCTCAAAACATGGTGCCCACATTCCAGAAAGGATGATTCTCCTCTACATTTAACTGGGCTTTCAGTGTTCCAGTGAAAGAAATACAGTGATGAGCACATTTATTGAACACATTCAATTTTATCTTGTTAAAAACTATATTGCTGCATGTCAAAAATTAAATGTGTTGCTTCTTTTAATTAACAGCAGAGGTAGCACGGCTATTTGCCCCGTATGGGGGCTCAAACAACCCAAGGAGGCAATTTAGGTCTACTAGAAGGATGCCTTCTCCAAGCATAGTACATCACATAATGTACACACATAATTTCTGTTGTCTAAGTGACCAGACTTCTACCAAAATACCAAGTGTGTTTGTCAAAGCAAGCCTTGCTGCCTCTGGACTTGGAGAAAAGAGGATCTCCTTCACAGGTATGTAATATTATTAGACCACAAATAAGTAGCCCAGTTAACATAATGTAAAGTATGGAAGGAGAGAAATAATTTTGGTTTTGCAGAATAATGTCAGCAGTGTGAAAAGATCATAAATGTGAAATTACATGGTTAAGTAAAATGTGTGATATTTAATTCAAACTGGAACGTCGGTCTTCTTGCATTCTTCCATTTCTCTGCAACAATTCTCTCTCTGAAATATGTGATATCTTCGGCAGAATCCATTTCATCGGCAGTAGTAAGCATTTTTCTAATTAATTCTTGTGCTATCTCGTTTACTTCCATCTCACACACAGCCATGTTGAATTAGGCATAGCCAATCTACAGAAGTCGATTAACCAATCAATAACTAGATGGTGTGTTAGAGCCCACCCTCTCAACTTTGACGAGTGAAAGTGACAGTTTTATTTCAAGTCGTATTTCATGATGGTTTGGAGGAATGTTACAGACAAAATGAAATAAATAAATAAGCAACAAAAAACATATTTCGTGACACATTTATTTATTTATGCTCTCATTTCATGGCACATTTATTTATTAAGGCTTCATTTCATGATACATTTATTTATTTATGCTCACATTTCACAGAACTTTAATTTATTTGCGCATTTATTTATTTATTTCATTTTGTCCGAAATAGTCCTCCATAGCAGGAAGCATATCGCTTGACAAAGCAGCCACATTTAAGCCCAGCAAGGAAGAGAGCAATGTGAAGGTAATCTTTCAGTGTTTTTTGAGGAGCGGCCGTATCTTCTAGGGGTGCGAACAGCCCCCGTGCTCACAATATATTTGAGGAGTTTTATTTAATACGTAATACGCACTCTGGTTGGGTAGCTTCTCAGCCATCTGCCAATAGCGTCCCTTGTATGAAATCAACTGGGCAAACCAACTGAGGAAGCATGTACCAGAAATTAAAAGACCCATTGTCCGCAGAAATCCGCGAACCAGCAAAAAATCTGCGATATATATTTAAATATGCTTACATATAAAATCCGCGACAGAGTGAAGCCGCGAAAGTCGAAGCGCAATATAGCGAGGGATTACTGTATTCAAAAGAATATTTATTTCTATATTATTCTTTTTTTGTTAATAATTAGAACAGATTCTATTCAAATTTATGAAGCAAAGCAAAAATGTTACTTTGTTGCACCTAAACAGCAATTATTCTATAATTATATCAGAAAATTTTTTAAAATCTTGGTAAGTATTATGAAAGAAGTTTGTTGTAAAAGTCAGTCTGGTGCCCCATACTTATACAGCACCAACTTACTATTTTAAGAATATTGTAATGCTGCTTTTTAAACATAGGATATATTTTTGAGAAAATAATATCATACTTTGCCTAACATTTAATCTTTTTTCACCAATAAAATATTAGAAAATTTGTTATAAGTGATGATGTATTAAATTTGGCCAGTGACAAAAGTCAAAGAAACTTTGTTGTGGCTAATTATTTTTCAGTTTTATGAAATTAATAATGTCTTCTTGGGGACATTCTCCAGTTTCTGTGATGCCGTTACCTAAACAAGAGTAGAGCATACTAGAAAGCAGGGGGGATCTTTTGATTTTGTTTACTTTGCCCACCTGAATGACTGCAATACACTTAAGCAAGTGCATTCAAATGGCATTCCACAAGCCATCTGCTCCACTTATGCTCCCATGTTTGCAGCAAGGAAAAAAGTAATCAGCTTACAAGTCTAAGTGAACCAGACAGCACACTGTGATTGCCAAGTGGCACTCATGTTACTTTGTAAGATGGAAGAGTAAGGCCTGGTGCATAACTCAAATGATGGCACACAGTGGTTGGTCTGGTGATGACAAATACAAACCTCAGTAACGAAGAAATGTTCTTACATAAATCAAATATGCCTGGAAGAGGTTTTTGAAAAGTACATTCTTAACAATGACACTACGCATTTCTGACTCCTGAGAAAGCCAGATTGACCCTGGGAGCTTAACACATAAAGTGGAAAAATGTTTCATCTTGACCACTGGCAGGATGTTGAAATCAGGAAAGGAAACACTATTATCTTCTACAAAATAAATGCAAGTACAGACAATGAACAGCTGAATGCATGGAACTGTAAATAAGACAAATTAATAACTTCTTCCACATCAATTCTGAAACAGCAACATTGTCATTAGATTGTGATTTAACATGTACTCAAAGCTGTCACTACATGTTTTAATCAATGGTTATTTTTGTTACCTTCCATGTTTGAATTGATTGAGTGACACTTGTGGATCAGAGTGCTCTGAAATCAGCAGAAGGATCTGAAATTGGACAATGTTCTGTAAAAGACATCTGTGATTGAAATCATCCAAAAACATCTTGATTTGGCAATGAGATTTAAAAAATTAAAACAACAAAAATAGCACAGAATAGCACAACCATTGAAAAGGGACCCATATGTGTGAACTTTGTTCCTAAATGAACAAAATTACACGGTTTTACTTTTTTTCTCCTTCTCAGCTCAGAACCCATGATAATCCTATCATGGATTGAAGCCATGCATTACAAAATTCCTTTACAGAGTAAGCCAAAAATGGAACAGAAAGAAATCTCAATATGGCTTAATTTGTACACTACATTAACAAACCAGTATTACATTTTTAAAAAATATTTTCCATATACATCTAAATTGTAACGTGAATTTTATACTATTAAAATATGCAAATTAAATTTAATAACGTGCCTTGCCTAGAATATTATCTACAAGTTAAACAAAAGAAAACTAAAAACCATGTTTACCAAGCTCAGTTTCAGGGGACCGCAGTGGTTGACTTTTTTTTCTCCCAACCAATTTCACAATAAGTGCGTCATTCTTAGTTTAAATTGTTCTCAATTTTAAGTGAGCTGTTATTTCACTCTCTAATTGTATATTAAAAAAATTAAAAACTGCCAAAGGTTTAAATTAACTCTCATTTGCAATTTTCATTTTAGTTCAGATTTTTCTCCACAGTTTGCTCCTTTGTGTCCAAATTCTGACAACACTGAATGCTAAAGGAGATCATTTAGTTCAGTGCTGTATTTATTTGTCTGCTCATAGTAAGAAACATTTCTTAAACACCAGACAAATGAAAATGCATGTGAAGTCAGTGCCATTAGTGTTCAGTGTTGTTTCTATTTGTGTCTGTACTAAACATTTGTACTGGATCAAACTTAACATAAAAGGATAAATTAAAAAGAAACAATAAAAAACGTAAACATTTAAAACTATAGTAAATCATATAAATAGTTATGAATCTCTCAGAAATGTGTAGGTCAGATTAATAAACAATGATATTAATTCAAAGTAAGAATTACATACCAATTTATGAAACTGGCTAGGATAAAATCCTGCAGTCATAAGGGTCCCCCAGGAATGAACTTGAAAACCACTATACTACAAAACCTCCATTCCATCCTAATTTTAACAATTCACAAGATTGCTTTGGGAAAGGGAAAAAAAACTGTGCAAATAGCTATTTAAGTAAATCCCATCTTACTAATAGCATTTAGAATACATTATGCTGCGGAAGCAAATACAGCAACCCCTAGACCCTTTTCTACCATTCCTATCATGCCTCAAAGACCATATATTATAATCTGGGTCCAACAATTCAATATGATCCGAGAGTATGGGGCAAACCTGAGAAACATCAGGGTCCCTTTAGAGTTCAGCACACAAACATTCTGACCTTTCACAATCTGGCTCTGCTTAATGGTGGTAACCCCATTTTCATCCCCCATTAAACAGATCAGGGACTGACAGCATTTAGGAATATGTTGGATAAAATCAGACCCTGGGCATTCTAGTCACTGTAGTTCAATCCAAATATTTCCCCCATAAACCCCCATACTCTTTTTGCCCCTTCAGTGACAACATTATATGCAATTTTGTGCATAATTGCCCCTGGAAATTTTTTGAATATATCAACAACATCTTACCTCTGTACACTGATGTCTTGAAATTCCATTCTCAAAAGTATCTCATCCTACCACTTATGCATGAGATGTCATGTCCATGGAACACAGCCATATTTCAAAGTTGTATGCATACATTGCAGTAAACTCATAAGTCAATCAAAAGCAATATTGGTATTTTTACATATCCAAGAGTGTCTTCTTTCAAATAAAACATACGTTTCCATGTTTTCAGCTCTCTTTCATTATTACAATATGTGATTTGCATATGTATATTCCAAGGCGAGCAGCACGTCACAACTGAGTGAATCTGCTTTTATCAAAGATCTTGCCAACTTCAAGCCAAATACAGTGAAAGGGCTAATTATCAATGGATAGTGAAGTTTCAGCCCATTCTAATGATGTATAGTTATCTATGACTGATCATTCATATTACAGGTCATAGCTGTGTGTAAAAGACAGGAAATAAATCACTTGTGCAACAGCTCATCTTTATTCAAGTCAGATTCAAGTCAAGTCAAGACTTCTTTTCACTTGATGAAGGTCTTGATGCTATGATTGATTTGTAAGTACTGTTCTGATTATAACTTCAAAGCGTTGTGGTGGGCAGTTTTACAGTTCAAGTGTCATGGGTTCAATAACTATACCCAAAAAATGCCTGCTGCACGTTCTCCCAATGTTATTTTACTCAGCAGAGTTCTTTCAATTTCAACTTAGAGCATGTAGAGAAAAGCCAAGCAAAATGACACCTTTTATTGGCTAACTAGAAAGATTACAATATGCAAGCTTTCGAGGCAACTCAGGCCCCTTCTTAGAGCATGTACAGACAATGTTTCTTAGTTTACTCATGAGTACAGTTACACCATACTTGTGTTTCTCGAATGCAAGAACACATAGCTGAATTCTCTATAGTCACGATAGATTGATAGATGCAATGGATTCTCAATGATTGACAGGAGCCTGCTCAGTGCCCGTCGCTCTGCCACAGCTGTCAAACTGTCCAGTTCCATGCCTACAATACAGCCTGCCTTCCTCACCAGTTTGTCCAGGCATGAGGCATCCTTCTTTATGCTGCCTCCCCAGCACACCACTGCATAGAAGACGGCACTCGCCACAACCGTCTGATAGAACATCTGCAGCATCTTATTGCAGATGTTGAAGGACACCAGCCTTCTAAGGAAGCATAGTCGGCTCTGTCCTCTCTTGCACAGAGCATCAGTATAGGCAGTCCAGTCCAATTTATCATCCAGCTGCACTCCCAGGTATTTATAGGTCTACACACTCTGCACACAGTCACCTCTAATGATCACGGGGTCCAGGAGGGGCCTGGATCTCCTAAAATCCACCACCAGTTCCTTGGTTTTGCTGGTGTTCAGGTGTAGGTGGTTTGAGTCGCACCATTTAACATAGTCCTTGATTAGGTTCCTATACTCCTCCTCCTGCCCACTCCTGATGCAGCCCACGATTGCAGTGCCGTCAGCGAACTTTTGCACGTGGCAGGACTCCGAGTTGTATTGGAAGTCCGATGTATATAGGTTGAACAGGACCGGAGAAAGTACACTCCACTGCGGTGCACCTGTGTTGCTGACCACAATGTCAGACCTGCAGTTCTCGAGACGCACATACGGAGGTCTGTCTGTAAGACAGTCCACGATCCATGCCACCAGGTATGAATCTACTCCCATCTCTGTCAGCTTGTCCCTAAGGAGCAGAGGTTGGATGGTATTGAAGGCACTAGAGAAGTCCAGAAACATAATTCTTACAGCACCACTGCCTCTGTCCATGTGGGAGAGGGATCGGTGTAGCATGTAGATGATGGCATCCTCTGCTCCCACCTTCTCCTGGTATGCGAACTGCAGAGGGTCAAGGGCGCGACGGACCTGTGGCATCAGGTGATGAAGCAACAGCCGCTCCATGGTCTTCATCACATGTGACGTCAGAGTGACAGGCCGGAAGTCATTCAGCTCACTAGGACGTGATACCTTTGGGACTGGGGTGATGCAAGATGTTTTCCAAAGCCTCAGGACTCTCCCCTGTTCCAGGCTCAGGTTGAAGATGCGCTGTAGAGGACTCCCCAGCTCCAACGCACAGGCCTTCAGGAGTCATGGCGATACTCCATCTGGACCCACTGCTTTGCTGGCACGAAGTCTCCTCAGCTCTCTGCTTACCTGGGCTGCTGTAATTGTGGGTTGGGGGAAACTCTCTCCTATGCTGGTATCAGTAGAAGGATGGGTGGAGGGTGCAGTACTCCGAGGTGAGAGTGGGTTAGGGTGGTCAAACCTGTTGTTCTTTAATAAATTTCAATAGCTGCAAAAGGCATATTAAGTTTGCTTTGGAAATCCCTATATTCTCTTTCTTTGCTTTTTGACAAGTTTCCTTTATCCGTTTAACTTTACTTGATAATGTGAGTCAGTGTTCAACGGGTCATCCAGTGCTAACATCGACAAATACTACTCTATGGTTCAGCTGCTCAGGAGTCAAATGGCTGGTAGTACTTGGCACAATCCTGATTAGTAAGCTCCATTTCTTTCTTTTATATTTCATGTATTTCTACTTCACTTCTTGCAGGGCCTTTTGAATATGCTGCACATCTCTCCTTAGCTTGCTCAGGCATGTCAAGAGCATATGTTTTTACTGGGCATGTTGTTGGGTGGTTATATGTTTTTTGCCAAATGGACTCAATAAAAATTAAAGAAAAAATTAATGATCCATCCATATTTCAGATAAGCTTAAAGTCTTCTCTAAAATTTGCAATAAAAAATGTATTGCAATATACATTAACTCCTAAATTTCTTTCAAAACATTCATAAATATGTATATCCATCACTGCTAACTCTAACTTTGATAAATGAATGGACAAGGAGCAAACAATACCAAAACACAAAAACAAACTTCAACATTTATATTATAGAAAACTCGACAAAAAAGAGCTTAAGTAATTAGGGTCACCTTTCTAAATAAACTGAACTCCAAGGTAAAAATATATCTCTACCTTTACTGTACTTTGGAATGGAACACATTCAATACTAGTGACTGCTATTTCTCCATTGACCTATTCATGTTGTCTTTACATATTGCCCTGATGACTTTGTCCACTACTAAAGTTTTTATTTGTGCAATGTTATCCCTGAAATGGCTCTCCATGGCTAGTAAAATTCTTACTTAAGGCATGGTAATGTAAAAGTTGTTTGGATACAAGTAATTGCCCTGATACACTACATTAGGTACATCTGCATTTCCAAATCAACTGCTTAGTCACCAATGGCCCTGCAAATGAAGGCAAAGCTTTTTTAAGCAGGCAGGAAAATACCATGTGACTGGTCGTATGTGTGGGTAGTAGGTGCCACATGCATCTGGATAACAGCAACAAGTACAGCAGCCCTGAAGTTTTCTCACATCTGTGTTGAGAATGGACCACAATAAAAAAAATATCTAACACAGACCAATTCTGACTTGTGGTCAGAAAACAGTCCAATACAGCAATGATGATTAACAAGAAATCAGAATTATAACCATAATTTGCATGAAAATATTACAGAAACTGGATACCAAAATAAGAACCAATCTCATTTGAAAAAAATAAGACAATGGAGCTATGGACCACAAATTCTGTACAGCATTATATTTGAAAAGCATTACTTGGTCAGATGAAATTATGCTACAGTTGACACACTGACAGGAAAGACAGGCTGTGAGGTAAAAAAATATAAGTATGCAAGGAATTATCCTTCAACTCAAAAACAATTCAGGCTCATTGTGGCATTACAATAGTGTAAAATTTAGTGTTTGTGGAACACACTGATTAGGCTTATACAAATACAGCCAAGGGCATTAGAGTCGGCACAGAAAACCTTCAACTCAGAATCTGACTCCTTCAGTTTATGGTACCATCGACTTCGACTCCACTATTTGTAATTAGACTATATTTACTACATGGAATAAAAAAACACAACATACAAGATACAAGGCATTTCATCATTACCAACATGAATCATCAGGCTACTTTTTAGCACCTTAACCTGTTAAAGTTTGGGTTTAAAGGCTGTAGTGATGCCATTATAGGTTTTTAATATCCATCCATCCATCCATTTTCCAACCCGCTGAATCCGAACACAGGGTCACGGGGGTCTGCTGGAGCCAATCCCAGCCAACACAGGGCACAAGGCAGGGAACCAATCCCGGGCAGGGTGCCAACCCACCGCAGGACACACACAAACACACCCACACACCAAGCACACACTAGAGCCAATTTAGAATCACCAATCCACCTAACCTGCATGTCTTTGGACTGTGGGAGGAAACCGGAGTGCCCGGAGGAAACCCACGCAGACACGGGGAGAACATGCAAATTCCACGCAGGGTGGACCCGGGAAGCGAACCCGGGTCTCCTAACTGCGAGGCAGCAGCGCTACCACTGCGCCACCGTGCCGCCCACGTTTTTAATATTATTGATTAAAAACATACAAACGCTGAGTAGTATTAAACATAACAGAATTTTTTTCTAAATTAAGACAGACTATTTTTATCAAAAGGCTTAAAAAAAAGTTTAAGCAAATGTGAAATTGGAAATTTTAAAACATATTACAATTTACATTTAGTCAGCAGAGTTGGGAGATTTGTATCACATGCCTCAACTCAAGTCAGACTTGAGTCTTAATTTTAGTGACTTGCTGGAAAATATTTAATAAATGACTCAACATGACTTAAACTTTCTTCTTGATGACTTGCAACTCCATTTTGACATAAGATAAATGACTTACAAATCTCATGTTACAGTGCCAGTTATTTTTCAAATTGCACCCCTTTAACTTACATTTTGTTAGTATACTTTACCTGCAAAACTTATCAGGAATTATCAGCATGTTAGAAGGCAACAGCAATGGAGGGATCTGCACTAGGGATTATTAATTTTGAGTATTTTCAATTTACAGCAGGCTACACTGCAAAGAATGGAATGTCCATCTGCAAGATCTGAGGGTTAAATGAAGACCTAAGTAAGGGTAGTAGTGAATCACTGCTGTCTGCATGGTACCATAAAAATCTTAATATGCATTTGCAATGGGTTAGTTCAGCTGAAGCAGAACTTTCAACAATGAGAGAGACAGTCAGTTACATTAGACTGTTCTGATCATCACAGATATCAAAGTGACATGAACATACTGGTAGTGTTTCCATCCAGTTACCTTCCTGAGTAGGTATCTACTCAGAGAGGTGATAATGTAACCACATTGATCACAAATATGTGATAAACCTTAAAACTTAATATGTGTGAAAAAGAAAAAAAAGACAAATTTGAAAAAATGCTGGCACTCCAGTTATTTCAGTTACGTAAAAAGACAATTAGAAACTCACCTGAAATTGCATCATAATGTTTTGGGTTTTTTTTACACAACTTGAACAATACAGAACACATCGAGAAAATGCAAGATGGCACATTGTGGAAGGAGCAAGGCTCAAGTAAACAACTTAGCACTGGAAGACAGCCCATTCACAGACACAACAGACGCAACAACTTATGCAAATTTATGCTTTCTTTCCTTGTACTACATAAAAATGCAGACACACGTCCGAGATTGCACCATGCTAAAGTGGAAAGAACTGATGGAATGATGAACTTATCTGTGAATGAGGCATCAGATAGGAAAAAAAATATTGAAATTTTCACACATGTATTGAATTACATACAAAACAATCACAAGTATTGAATCACATGCATACATAAAGTTTCAGCAGCAGATGCATAATCAAAAACTATTTTTTTCTGAACAGTATGCAATAAACATTGATAAATCCAATTAAAACAAAAAACAAGAGATTTCTGCAGTTATTTTCCTTTCCTGAGATACAGATAAAGCACCGTAGGAGCAAAAATTCACTACACATACTGTATGTTAATTGTTACTGTATATTGTGTTAGAACAAGGAGCACCAATTCATTTCAGCAATTTTATTACATAAAATAATTATGTATTTTTAATTTAAATAAATGTATATTGGACTAAAATTGCAATATGATAATATGACAAAATTGTTTCTAACATGAAGTTATTAAAATCTATACTTGCATCAATTAGTTTGAAAATAAATAAACCACGAGATTATAAAATGAAACAAATATAAATTGAACTTATCATACAAATTAAAGTAAAAAATAAAACGAACATTATGATGTGCAATAAAAACAGTAAATGTTACTATGGAAATTATGGCGTGGTAATGTTTGCCATCATTAAAGAATCCTCATTTAAATATATTATAAACACAGAAAATGTTTTAAAGAAGGGTGCGTAGCTACTTGTAACCGCCTTAATTAAGGCACATCTGGTAAAGAAAAATATGATAACTCCAGTGTAAAGACTGAAAGGACAATATATTTTTCCAAGATTTAAACAAAGCACTGTTAATCCACTGCCCACAAAGTATTATGTCAACTGTACCAAGCTGCATCTAAATGGCACTGGGTTACTCTGGAGGATGCGAGCCTGTTCTGGAACGCTTACATAATATTTTTTAAGTCCTTTTCATTTACAACCTTTATTCTCTTGGTTTCCAGAAATGTGTTCTCCAGCAAGGATTATAACAATGTTTCTCAAAATTCTTCTGATGAGCTCAACATTGTTGCTGCTAGCCCAGCATGTGGCTTTTACATTTATGAACTCCTACTGAGAGGAACACTGAGAGGCTGATTCACAGTACTGTGCAAAAGTGTTAAGCCACCCAAGAAAATTACCGAGGCAGTGTTTACTTGCTTATAATACCTTATATAACATTATAATAAATATTAATAAATATTGAAATAATAAAAAGTAACAAGAATGTCTTCTGTTTTGTGAAGTGAAGTAAATTGCCTTGGAAAACCACTATATATTTTGTTAACATCTCTATGGTAAATTCTTAAAAGGTTCTTGCAACGTTAAACTTGCTTACATTTTTTTTGTTCTATCTGTCCCAAGTGATAATCGGACAGTTTCAGTCATGTTGCATGGAGAAGGATAATCTAATAATGCTAGTTATCCATCAGCAGAATTCTGCTCTATGTAGGTTGTAATTTCATTTTTTTCAGCGTGCTTAGGTTTTTTTTCTGCTGAAAGATTTATTTTTCCAAGTTCTTTCCCCAAAGATGCAGCACAATTAATAAATATTTGATCACACACATTATTTCTAGACAATAATCTCTCACACCACTGGTTGAAATGCACCCTCAGACCATGGCAAAGTGGTCACGGTGTTTCACAAAATGCTGCACACAGGCATCAACAAACTTCTCACCAATTGTTCACCAACTGTTCATATGACAAACTGGCATCTTTGTGAATCACAAGTTTGTACATTTGGACTCATCACTCTATAAAACTATCACTGATGGTCTCTGTATGCAGTGTGGTCTTTCCTGTACTGCAGTTTCTTTTCCTTGGTTTTTCTTGGAATTTGGTGTTCTTCCACCATGCAAAGCGCTTTTTGTTATGACCAAACAACTCAATTTGTGTGTCATCATTCCAAAGCACTTTGTTTCAAAATGAATCTGGCTTGTCTAAATGAGCATTTGCATACAACAAGCAACTCTGTTGGTGGCGAGAGTGCAGAAAGGGCTTCTTTCTCATCACCCTGCCATACAGATGTTCTTTGTGCAAATTGCACAGATACACCATTTGCAGCAAGATGTTCTTGCAGGTCTTTGGTTACAGACAACCCACAAGAACATCTTTTTCTTGGCCTGAAAGACCTGGGTTTAACAGCAACTGTGCCTGTGGCCTTCATTTCATGATTACATTCCTTACAGTTGAAACTGACAGTTTAAACCTCTAAGATAGCTTTTAGTAGCCTTCTCCTAAACCACGATACTGAACAATCTTTGTTTTCAGATCTTTTGAGAGTTGATTTGAGGATCCCATGCTGTCACTCTTCAGAGGAGAGTCAAAGGGAAGCACAACTTGCAATTGACCACCTTAAATACCTTTTCTCATGATTGGACACATCTGTCTATGAAGTTCAAGGCTTAACGAGCTAATCCAACCAATTTGGTGTTGCAAGTAATGAGTATTGAGCAGTTACATGCATTCAAATCAGCAAAATTACATGGGGACCCAAATTTTTGCACAGCCAGTTTTTTACATTTGATTTAATTTCATACAACTAAATACTGCTTCACTAAAAATCTTTGTTTGGAAAATGCCCCAGTACTCAGATGTTCCTAGGAAATTAAAGACATACCACTGTTATCTTTATTGTTGAAAGTAAATTATTATGCAGTTTTTCATATGACTGTATTGTTGGGGTGTTTACATACCAGTATATATTCAGCTTATGTGGAATGAAAGTATTCTTCTTCATGTGCTGGGATGCAGAGATGTGCGTGAGACACAAACATTGATCCCATGTTTATGTTGCTGACAAAAGCAGAGCCTTGGTGGCTTAGTGCAGTGCTGAAATGCTTTAAAAATTTTATTTCTTCACTACACCATTGGCAATTTGCTTCAACTGCTATGACTGTTTTAAAGTGTTGTATGATGCACACGAAGGATGTAATTAAGGCACATTCTTGACAAAATTTTGATCAGACTGTTTAAAGTTTAAGCAGATACAGGCAATTAGAATACTACTGAAATTCAGAACTACGTTCAAAAATGGCCTTAACCCAATCTCAAAAAATTTCCACACCATATGTTACACCAAAACGACAAGTTAAAAAATTTATATTAGGTTATGTTTTCCTTATATCCATCTATTTCTTTCAACACAGAGTCAGTACTACAGTAACAGGCACTACACAAGAAGCATTCAAGATGTAGGACTGGGCGATAGGACCTCAAATAAATATGTCAATAATTGGAGACATTTGAATCAATAATGATAATGACAGTACTAGTCCAGAAATACTAAATTTTTAACACTCTTTAGTTGTAATAGCACCTAGATATCTAACATTATGTATTACAAGATATGCTGAAAGTTTAGGTTTTAAATAGGCAAAAGGTCTCACCACAATTTCATACTTTGAAGAAATACAATGTTTATTTAACTTTTTATGGACCACTTTAACATACTGCACAAGGCACATTTCAATTTTTGAAATTGTGAATATTTATTACATGAAAATTAAATCAATGTTTGTTAAGTTTATAGGGTCATTGCTCTCATGTATACAGAGTACAGTGAAGTTCTTACTTGCATGTGTAAATAGTTGGGACTTTTTTTTTTTTTAATTAAGTTCAAGTTAGTTATGTTGTTCCACCTATATGAATCTTTTGCACATCAAGTGTTATTAGTGAATGCTCACTGCTTTGGGAAATCAGATTCTTTTTTTTTGGTCATACACTCTATAAATTCCAGGATACCACAGTACTAGGGTGTTGTACCGTGTTAGCCATTATGAATGTAGAGAAAAGCCAAGCAAAATGACACCTTTTATTGGCTAACTAAAAAGATTACAATATGCAAGCTTTCAAAGCAACTCAGGCCCTTTCTTCAGGCAAGATGTAAGTGAGGAAACAAGCTGCTCGTGTTATGTTTAGTAGCATCAGTGATTTTTAGTCAGATTTTACATTTGACTTCTGTTTGTTCAGTATCCTGTTTGTTAAAGCCAAAATAAAACCAAATAAGCAACGACACAGAGGGCTTCTGACTGTGTTTAGATGCGCTTCTGAGTGAGTTATGCTTCTGAACTGGCTTCATAAAAGCACTTCAAACCTCAACTTCTGAGTGTGTTCTACATTTCACCTATGTTTGATAGCGCTATTACTCAGTGCAACTTTCAATATTCCATTTTTGGAGACAAGAATTTATGAACTCTAGGATAAAAAGCAAAGCTGGCTTTTCAGAGGCTTTGACTGCATGATTACAATAAAAGAAAGACTGGGGGATGGGACAGGTATGATTTTAGATTTTCTAGGATATAAAGTACGCACACTAGATAAAGTCAGATCATGCGAGACCAGACAGAGCTGACCAGAGACAGAGGTCTCCAAAGAAGAGAACAACTAACAACCAGCACAAGCTGGAATCAACACATACAGTTAGGTCCATAAGTATTTGGAAAGTGGTACAATTTTCATAATTTAGGCTCTGTGTGCCACAACAATGGATATGAAATGAAGCAATCAAGATATGACTGAAGTGCAGACTTATAGTTTTAATTTAAGGCATTTAACAAAACCATTGTAGGAACCTTTTAGAAAAGACAGCCATTTTATTACATGGCTCCCCCATTTTCAGGGGCTCAAAAGTATTTGGATAAACTAACATAATCATGAATATAACAATCATTTTCAATACTGTACTTGGTTGAAAATCCTTTGCAGCCAATGACTGCCTGAAGTCTTTAACCTATGGCCTTCTCCATGTGCTGTGTTTTCACCCTACTGATGATTTGACAGGCCTTTACTACAGCAGTCTTCAGGTGCTGCTTGTTCGTTGAACTTTCTGCATTCAGTTTTGTCTTCAGCAAGTGAAATGCATGTCCAATTGGGTTGAGGTCAGTTGATTGACTTGGTCACTGAAGAATAGTCCACTTCTTTGCGTAGAAAAGCATTTGGTTTGCTGTCACAGTGTGTTTTGGCTCACTGTCCGTCTGTATTGTGAAGCATCATCTTACCAGTTTTTGGAGGATTTTGCTGAATCTAAGCAGACAGTATAACCCTGCACACTTCAGAAATCACCCTGCTACTTCTGCCAGCAGTTATATCATCAATAAACACCAGTAACCCACTTCCATTAGCAATCAGGCTCGCCCCAGTCCCAGTAAGCATACAGCACGAGGCAGGACCAATCTCTGGATGGGACACTAGCTTATCATTACCCCTGCACCATCATGTTCCCCACATGTTTAATAATTAACAGTATACTTTATTAACAATATATACATACTTTTGATGCATTTCATCATAAAAAATGATATCAAGTGTACATCCTAGTATTCTAACAGCTCACAGCTCCAAGAGGATAGCTGAAGGAAATCTAAATTGACTTAGAAGCCAGTCATTATCATCTGTAAATACATTCCTTTATTGTCACTGCATGTTACGATGAGATTCAATATGCAAATCCTCCATAAACTTAATAATAATATAAAAAGCAATGAAAAATATAGAAAATTAAAGCATAAGTACAATACACATGTACATATAGTGCAGATAGTGCAAATGGTTCATAAACAGGCTCAGGATGTGAACAACTGCGGCTGTAGTGCAAGTTTACAGTGAGGTAATTGTAACTATAAGTGCAAACAGTTCTACCAAAAGCATTTGAAGGACTGATTGTGTTTATAGCCCTTGCAATGAAACTGTTTCTGATCCTTGAGGTTCATACAGTTCAAACAGACCAGTGGTTCCCAAACTCAGTCTTGGGGACCCCCTGTGGCTGCAAGTTTTTGTTCCAACCAACTCTTAGCCTAATTAAGCAAGTCGTTATTTCTCTGTTTCTGTGTTTTGGAGTCAATGTAGACCTTACAAACTAAGTTTGGTAGATTTTTATTAAAATGTAATAAAAAAGTAGTTATATGGGGAATATGTAGTTTTTTCAAATTGTTAACAGTATTTTCAATGTAACTTTCATTCTGCTTCCCCAGGTGTTCTGATTATTTAATTGATTATTTACTAATTAGCAGGTCTGACGCTGAAGTCATTGCTGCTTTCATAATCCTGGTTGTCTGCTATGCTTGTTGTTAATTGTCATTATTAGAGTTAAATGAAGGGAGCAAACTACACAGGAACAGGGGAAAATAATAGGAAAACAACAAAAAAAAGAGTTGAGCATTTATAGCTTTAGAAAAAAATAGAAATATTTCTAAATGTCTTATAAATGTAAAAACCATACTGTTGTGTTTTTCTGAATGCAGAATAACAGAAGAGTAAAAAAGACCAGCTAATTAAATGAGATCAGTTGTTATCGATTATTATCACCGATTGTGAATCTGGTTGTAACAAAAACCTGCAGCCACAGGGGGTCCCCAGGACCGAGTTTGGGAACCACTGAAATAGACTGTGGCATGGGTGAGTGGAACCCATACAGATGCTGGTCTTTCAAGAGGAAGCGTGTGATATAAAAGTCCTCCAGGGCTGGAAGCTGTACCCTAATAATCCTCTGCGCTCTCAAAAAACCCGCTGTACAGCCTTCCAATCAGATGTTGTACAGCTGTGATTCCACATTATAATACAATGAATTAAAATATTCTGAGTGGTGCACTGAGAGTAACAACGCTAAAGCAGCTATGGTATTTGGAATAGTTGGGTCATTGCATGCACCATTATATTGTTACAGAACGATTACAATTGAGTGAATTAAATTTGTAAACTATATGCAATTAATATCGGTGCTTTTGATAAATCCCACGTCATTGATGCAAATCTGAAAGAAAGGGACACAACACAGAAAGAGTAGCACTGCTTTGATGCTGGATGTCACCTGTTTGCAAAACCGAGCAGAAACTAGCGTATGCACAGTGTGGGGTTGCCATGAAAATGTGAGTAGCTTTACTCCAAGTTTAGTTTTTATACATTTCAAAGTGTGCAAGGAAATGGGCGTATGCAACATTTTTGTGCATATGCACCATTTATACATGAGGCCCCTGGTGTTTTGCTTTGTTTTCTCTGCCTAATGATGGCCTATTTTTACTTTCATGGACAGCTCTATGGACCTCATATTGAAAGTTTACAGCGACAGCTTTTAAATGCAAATTCCACACATGGAATCAAATCTAGGCCTTCTACTTGTTTAACAGTTAATGAAATAATGAGAGAGACCCACTCCCACCTTGCTATGGAACAACATGTCTGTCAATTGTCCAAATACTTTTGAGCCCCAGAAAATGGGAGGACCATCTATAAAAATGGCTGTCATTCCTAAATGGCTCCTATGGTATTTCTGTTAAATCCTTTAAATTAATGCTGAAAGCCTACACTTCATTCATGTTTTCTTCATTTCAAATCCACTGTGGTGGTGTATAGAGCCAACATTATGTAAATTGTGTCACTGTCCAAATACATATAAACCTAAATGTATATTGAATTTGTTGCTGATCTTCATCTGTTTCAGAATTATGATCCAGGTGGTATGGTCTAGCTTGCCATATTCTATTTACTTTTGTTATGATACTAATCAAGGTACTAATAATAAAGATTACAACTTAAGTCTGGTTTCCTGCTTGTATGTTTTGCTATAGTCTACTAATAGTGGCTGGGAAACTGACTTTCCAACTAGGTCAAATCAGGGGTAGAGAGAAAACTTCCAGTAAAAAAAGCTACAATAGCAGTCATACCTGCTAGAAATAATAAGGTAGTGAAATACAGTCCTTACTACAACTGCATTTCAACTGTGAACTATACACTTCCAAATATGGTAAGTGTGCAGATATGCAAACAAAGAGCAGCGTTACAGGTATAACATACAACTGTAAGTAGGCTGTAAGGAAAAATATCTGTGCATTTAATTAAAGAGAAGTACCCCCAAAAGTATTTCCCATGATAAAACAATCATGTAAGACTCTACTCTATAACTGACCAGCTTAACTACCTACAGCAAGAATAACTTGAACAAATTGTTTTCTATATAAGCTTATCAGTTTTATGTGTCTTTTCTGGGGAAAATGTGGTCCACTCCTCATTACAACAACTGCTTCAACCAGTGTTTGAAGATATTCAAAGTCATCTAATGATGCCTCCACAGACATCATCTTAATAGAATTGAGATCTAGATTTTTAGCTGACAATTCTAGAACCTAGACACAGACTTGGTTAGCTATGTTTCTCACACAACTATGGAATACTTTTCAGTCCTCTTGTAATTACATAATAGGCCACTGATCCACAAATAGACAGGGATGTATTAAAGAGAAAATTAAACGGAATCAAATTACAATTCAGTTCATGAAAAATTCATGTAATGTTACAAATTGCACTTAAAGTATTATCACTGTGGTTTACCAATTATTCAAATTCAAATAATATATTTAAATCTAAATTACAGATTTAAATTTTTCCGATTTTTAAACTTACAGACTTTTTTCATTAAAAAAGGTTATCTTGTTTTGTTTTTGTTGGTTCATCCTGAAAAAAAAACTCTGAATGAACTGACGTGCCTGTAAAATTCTGTATTATCTTACACGCACAATATTGTAGCTATGGTGTTGCTACCTGAAAACATTTTTATAATGGATACTCTTTGGATAACATTTTGATATAACAGTAAAAAATATAACATTCATTCCTAAAGAAAAAGAGAAGACTTAGATGTGCAATTGGAGGAGCCTTTTCTCTTTTCTTGAAGTCATCTTACTATTAGAATTATTATTTCAATTATTACAGGCGACCAGACTTTCTTTTAACAGAACTGGCCAAGATATTGCTTACTTACAAAGAACAGTTATGCAGAGGGCTGGATAATCATCCTAGTTTTACTTAAATACTTCTGTCATTAAAACTCCATTAGAAAAAGAGTGAACATTCATCACCATATGCATGCATTTTATACCTTAATATGAAAATCAAGTAGCTGACCAGTTCAAAGAAAGAAATTAACAATTTTAAAATGGAAAGAGCAATCAAACACTGACCAAGATTTTTGTGAAATAATAATAGCATTTACTCAGAATCAAGGGTTAGATACACAATATTGGTCTTGAAAAATGTAACCGGCAAATTGCACAAGAACTCGGCTCCCTACCAACAACAAATGCCAACTGCAATTTGAAATTTAATAAATATCGAACCTTTCTGATTTAACTCTAAGTGTGTTTCTGTAATATTTTAATATATACAGTACTGGTTAAAAAAAGCTTTCCTTACTTCAAGGTCTACAGTGACATTAACCTTAAGTATAAAAATACACTTTATAACTTTCTGTCTTATCTGAGCATTTCACACAGTATACTGTACATTTAAATTGTTAGTATTGTGAGGAACACAATTAGTCATTCAATTACTCAACAAATCAGGCCTTTATAAAACCAACAAGATCATAAAATTTACTCCTCTGGTTTACAAAGTAACAACCAGATTGGGTACAAAAAAAATAATACTAATAAAATTAATGAATAACATGAGTAGTGCTGGTGAATGCCCTGGGCTCCTGAACTAACATAATGCCTATCAGCTGCTACATAGCTTCAGAGCACTTCAATAGCTGATGAACAGCACTGGGATGCACATATAAGCTCAACAAAGTACATTATAAAGGCGGACTTACAAGAATGAAATCCACCCATTCAGATTCTGAAACAATTTAATCCAATTTAGGTTCACTGGGAACCAAAGACTCTACCTACAAGATCAGGACCAAAGAGGATTTAATCCAGGTGAGGAAACCAGTTCAATAAGAAATTAATCTTTTGGAGGATCAGGGGTGGTGATGTTTGGTATTCCTTTGTTGTCTAAATGTATTTAATCTTTAAACTAACATTTATGTGTTAGCATATGAATTTTAAATCCACTGAAATTATTTTTTCATTTGATTTAACTAACAAGAGGTAAAATATTTTTTTACCAAGCCAAAAAAATTGTCAAAGTTTTGAAGGACCACCTTTGGCAATAATCATGATTGTGACTCTTTATTTTTACATCTGTATGAGCCTAGCATATTTACAGCTAAGTTTTGAGAAATGGTTTTATAGTAAGATGAGATCAAGATTCAGCTTTTTTTTTTTTAGTCACCCCTTTAATGTTTATGAGAGTTAAGAGTAGGAGATCCCCAAATGTGAAAATTCACAAATAATACTTGGGCCCTCCCCAACTGTGGTGGGACATGTCATAGTGGGATACTTTTGTGGTTTAAATCATTAATTGTTTGCTTTTTTTTTTTTTTTTTTTTTTTTTAAACTTATACCTCACCAGTGTTCCCTGTAGGGGGAGATACCTCCCTAGTTGGAATAAGTTCTTTTGTAATTGCGGTGTTTTAAGTAACCGAAAACTATATAGATATGATATTAAAAGGCGATATCCCTCCCATAGTGATACGGCGGTAAAAATCACATAAGAGAAAATAACTTCGCTTTCTTTACTGACGATTTACGCAGCATTACAGACGGAGGAAGCCATAGCAAGACAATACTTTTATCAAGGTGGGATCTCGATGTATACAGTCTGTCATTTTCCGTCACTGCACTGGAAGGCTTTTCAGGATGGATGACGATATCACCCATCCGTCCGTCGGCTTCAAAGTGTTAGGCTGCTGTCCAAGTCTTTTATACTGGTTTCTCCACGTGCAGGCCCTTACATAGGTTCCAAACAAGGGAAGAAGATTTTGTGCTGACTTTTAACAGAGGACAAAATCGTATACATCTATCTTTAGGCTGACTATACATTCCTCCAGCTGTCTTTGTCTATCTTGTCCTATGCTTGACCCAGCAATTCTAAATGCTGAGCCCGTTTGTGCTAAATCTGACTCAGCTATGCATGTACAAAGAAAAGAAAAACAGATTTAAAATGTCTGCACAGAGACAGTGACATTAAACTTATTATATTATAAACACCCTTTGTCACTGGATCTGTGAAAAAAACAATACTTGAAGGTCTTATCCACAAAGCAAAAGGTACTCGATCCCCCTTCACAGTGTAGACAGTTCCTCAAGAACATTTCTGGAAATGTGAAGTGTAGTGCCATTATGGCTCCTGTTTCAATCATCTAATATACCAGCGTAAATAAATATTAACAATGATAAGTTACAGTACACTTGGACGAACAGTTACATTTAAAATGGTGTTACTAAGTAGTGATCACTGTATCCCACCTGTGGTGTAGGTGGAGATCTCCTGTTATGTCTTACATAGTCAGTGTTGTAACTGAATGTCACTAAGCCCATGCAGTGGGTACCATAGCCTCAGATTACATTATAAATCTATATAGCATCTTGATGGACTTCACTATTCTTTGGCATTCATGACATTTCTAGCTACAGTATGTTGCTATATGTGCCCCACCCTTTGGTGTATGATCCTTTTATACTAGTTACAATAGTTGTAACATAAATCAGATGCTATTCTAGATCTATTGCTATGATTAATAATTGTTTTTAACCAGTATTATTGCATAATTGTAGACTATTTGTATTCTCCCCAACTTCACTATCGGATGTTCTATTCCCTTTCAGTTTACACTTTTAACATCATTGGTGGTAAATTATGCATATCCTCATACCTTTGAGCCCCTCTTATAACATTTTTCATGTATATTCCTAAGCTTTCTATATACATGCCTTGTCCAACTCAGTGGTTTGTAGACAAAGTCTTTTGCTTCATGGATAAGACCTTCAAGTATTATTTTTGTCACAGATGCAGTGACAAAGGGTGGTTTGTAATAAGAAAATAAGTTTAATGTCACTGTGCTCTGTACAAAAATTATTTTAGAAATCCACTTACATGTACAGGCCAGGCCAAAGTTAGCACACAGGGGTTCTCAGCATTTAAAACTGCTAGGCAACCATTTGAAGAGAGAAGGTACAACTACGAAAATAGGCATTGTACTATTTCTGTATGTTAGAGATGAAATTGAATCCTCCCCTTCCCTTGTTTGGAACCTAAGTAAGGGCCTGCACATGGAGAAGACAGTATCAAAAGACTTGGACAGCAGCCAAACACTTTGAAGCCGATGGACGGATCGTAGCGCAGCGACGAAAAATGACAAACTATACACAAAGTGTGGTCATGGCTTGCTTTGTCTGTTATGCCACGTAAATCATCATTAAAAAAAGCTAAGTTATTTTCTCTTATGTGATTTTTTACCGCCGTATCACTATGGAAGGGATATCACCTTTTACATTATATCTATATAGTTTTCAGTTACTTAAAATGCCGCAATTACAAAAGAACTTATTCCAACTAGGGAGGTATTGCCCCCTTAAAGGAACAACTAGTTGACCAGAATCGGCACACACATGCACTCACCTTAAACAGCTGATTGCTGTTTAGCTGCTTGGCAAGTAAATGAAATCAGCTGTGGTTGGCCACACGGATAAAAAAGGAGAGGGAAAGTTAAGAAAGGAGAAGAAGGAATCAGAATAAATGAAAGCAAGAAGTAAGCAAGTGAGCACAAATCTGTGAAAGGCAAGAGCCGATAAGGCGTTCTATGCAAGTTTCTAGAGAGTGAGCCGAGAGATCTGCAAAACAACTGAGTGAAGACGGAAGGTAGCTTGCATAGATCCCATAGTTCTTTTTATACCAAAAACAACTTTTATATGCACTTACACTAATGAATATTAAATAATACTACATAATATGATTCTATGTGATACAAATTATTTTCAGTATTGTTTATATATTTTTGGTTTATGTATTTTCTGCGAGTTTCTGCAATCTTTCAACAAGCTTTAAAAATATTCCAATTTAATTGTTCATGGTCAACTTGTGAATATCTGGAAGAGCAAATGTGAAATTCTCAAATCTGGAGGGGCAACTGTAATTCAAACTGTAAACTTAGCACTGTTACATGCTTCAAGGAATGCTGTTGTGACAGTGAAGTATGTTGGTGGTTTCCCATGCCTTTTATCAAGAGCAAGACACACAAACACACACACACACACACACACACACAAATTAGAGAATATTTACCTTTCAGTAGAACTTCTAAGCACAGGGCCAATGCATTTCAACAACCACCAAAGACTCTGCCACTTAAAAGATGCCCTCCCTTATACAACTGAAATAATTAATTACACTTCTTTTCAATACCCTACGCCTTCTTTCAAACGCCAGTCATCCATTTTTCTTTTATCAGTAGCAGCCCTTGTCCAGTCACTTTCTCATAAAAAAAACATCTAAGAAGAGCTCATAAGATAATCTAAGAAGAGGAGTGAAGTTTGTTGTTTTCTATACCTCTTTTCCAAATTGTAAACATGAAACTGTGTAGTATACTCAGAATAATCCTTGGGTTCCAAGTAACTTCTCAGGCAAAGTTATGCCCTAATTGTTCAGTTTGTAAATGTGGCCTATTTCCATAAGGATACGGGCAATTCCGTGATTCTTAGATTTTCTAGATCTGACTTAACTCCATACAATTTGACATTTCCACACAAAGAAAGTCCATACAATTAATCTCGGGTAGTTGCAGCACAGTAAACCAGTTACATGCTCAGACATTTCACTGCAATTTAACATTAAAGAGTGATGTATGTTAAGATTTTGGCAAAAACTATGATACTGGTAAGCAAATTAAACAAGATATGAAAAAAAAAATCCAAGCACTAAAAACCTTATGAAGGAATAAATGACACCAGTAGTCACACAGACAGACCAAGGAAAGGTATTCCAAAGGGCAGAATCTTCAGGGCTAAATGAGCCAGTTGCCATTACTGAGTTGCAAATCCAATAAACCACACAATACAATAAGAAATCAAAAAATCCACATAACTTATTACAAGTTACCAATCGTTGTATTAACAGAACATAGGTTGATTTTTAGGTGCACAAAGTACCATGAAATTTTTGCATATAGATCTCCTCAGTACAGTGACAATAACAACAACAAACACAGAGGTACACAAATATTTACGTACATAGACAGACAGACATACATTACTTTATTTGTCACAAAGGTTGAATTTTGGCTTTTTTCAGGAGCTCAGTTAATAAATAAATATATCAAAAGTACAAAAAAGAATTACTAAAAAGAAAGAAAACTTCTGTCTTGGCTAAAGATAAAAAATGCAGTCATAGTCATAGACAGACATTATAAAGGCATATTGCCATTGGTATTTAGGAGTCCCACACTTCTGCTAAATAATTTGTTGGGTGAAAGTAGTTAATGATAATGTGCCATAGACAGGTTGTGAAGCATTGTTCAAAAAGGCCATCAGTTTTGTTTTCATTGTCTCCTTCACTGCTACCTTCAACAAGTTGAAAATGCACCCCATAACTGTGCCTGCCTTCTTAAATACCTTGTTGATTCAGTGGGAGTCTCTGTGATGGTTGGCTCTATATCCCCACTCTTGTTTGGGAGACTTTTGAAACCAGATCATCAATAGTCATAAATGAGATGTGGACACAAACATCCACACAAGGGGTAGGTACATAGTACTTTTATTAAAAGCCAACAAAAAACAGTGTTTAAATAAATAGTGCAGTGAAATCTTCTTCATGAAATAAATAATCTAATAAAAACCAAGATGCAAGTGCGGGTTAAAATCAGTTCATAAATAATCCAGAAACTGTGGAGATGACCAACTGACAGATGTAATTAACCTTCTCATCCATTCTCGGGTCCCCATTGCTAGGCCTCGGCAAACCTGGGGCACCACGCCAAGCTGCATAGATCTCCCACCGCCAGTCCCTTGACGTCTGCGGGAACACCACATATCGGGCCGCTCCTACTCCCCCGGCAATCGCTCAGTAGGAATGTCCCTTCCTCATCCTCAGACTGCTGCAGCCCTGAAGCACACTCCAAACCATTTGCCTCTGCTCCCTTTAGCATGTCTGTCTCTCTCTCTCTCTCTCTCTCTCTCTCTGTCGCTGTCTATTTCTTTTTCTATTCATTTAACCTCCACTCCCTGTCTTCTGTGGTTCTCTTTCTTTTCTATACTAATCCCCCTTATATGCCTCTGAGGGTGCAGCACATCAATTGTGAACCACAGAAAGCCAGTGGAGCAATCAAGACAAACCACATCCTCACCTGTAGCCATGCGAGCACGAAAACCCACAGAGATGGAGCAAGCTCTTTATTTATTTATTTAAAAACTGATCACTTGCTGCTTAGCTGTAGGCCCACTATTCCACAGTCTCTTGAGATGATGTTACCAGCCCTGTATACCACAGCACAGAATATCCAAACTGGGCATCACAGAGTTATAGAATATGCAAAGGATGCCACTGCCCACATTCCTTGTTTCTATGAAGTACTGAAATCAGGGTCTGAAAACTGATATGAATCAGAGATTTCAGTTTTTTATTTTTAATACATTTGCAAACATTTCTGAAAACATGCTATCCCTTTGTCATTATGGGTTATTGTCCATAGATTGATGGACAAAAATGGCAAATTTAGTCATTTAAAATGAAAATCTACAACACACTAAAGTGTGCAGAAAGTGAAGGGGCCTGAATACATTCGGAAACCATTTGTGCATGTTTATATGAAATGTTAAACAACAATTGTTCTTGCCTTAACCAATGATCAGTTTTACCACTGGGCAGCAAATAATGGAGCATTGACTATAAAATAAAACAAGTAATAAGTTTTGTAGCTATATATGCTCTGCCCTGTGTGCATAATAACAAATAGCTCCAAATTCAGCAAAAGTTTGGTGAAGGAGCAACCACTGAAAATATAACCCAAACGTATGTAGAGAAAATACCTAAGTTTAGAAATGCCACTGTATTTCTACTGCAAAAAAAAAAAAAAAAACTATGTATAGGACTGAGACATTCAGAGACATATACTGTATATTCATAACATATTCCATGTTTGTAAAAAACTATATAACCTCTCAAAAAGACATCATCCATTAAATGGAAATTAAGAGACTTTACCAAAAGAATCAATTTTCCTTTATCTATCATTAAGAAAGTACACACACCACACTGGTTAACATATTACTGTATATCAGTATGTTGAAAGTAGCTTCTCACAAATAGATTTTAAGATAGTGAATAGAAATCAATTAGGGACCAAAATCACTCTTTAATTCTTCATCAGTCAGGGCTTACTTTAGTCAAAGATTGTGCATCAAGCATATTTCTTCCTCCTCTGTCAAAAATCTATGAATAAGGTATTTGATTGGGACCAGTGTAGTGTGGCAAATATGTATTTTGGTACTTCCTAAAAAGCAGTAGTGAAAATTGTAATCTACACCTCTTTGTTATGATGAATAAAGTACAAGGGAACTCAGCATCATATATGATATTGATATTCTGCATTATACACCAGACGTTAAGCTTATTCTAATGTATATTTATGGCCCAGTTAATACAAGCCTGTTCTGTCTATATATACCAATACAGAAGACAAACAGAGAAGACCAAACCAAGGTGAACTCAAGGTAAAATAAAGTGGCTTGTTACAGATACTATACAAAGTGTCACTCCTGATATGTTGGGAATGTAGTGAATGCCACTTTCTATCAACCTCTTCTGTGCTGAGGACTACAGTTACACAGAGGCATGGCATGTACTGCACACATAAAAAATTCCAGTTATTAAACACAGAAATATGCACAAAGTACATAAACTGATATAAAGAAATAAGAAAACAATGATCATAGAATATCAAAAAAAAAAAAAACTTGAACACTGCTTAACACAACAGAATGTGAAAAAAAACAACTGAAAGGGTAAATTGCCATTTCAAATAATGAAACAGTAATCTAGCTTTGTACATTTTGTTATATAAACTAAGGAGCAGTATAGCAAAAAGGAAGATATAGAAAGTTAAACTTAGAAAAATGCACAAACAAATTAATAGTTAAACAAACTCAACAATTTCAAGAGAGGCCAGAGAAAGATAACTGGTGGCTAACTTATTGTGCCATAATTACTAATATCTCATTGTCAGATGAGCTTAACACCTTCTATGCTCATTTCATATGCAACAAACATCTGAAAAGCACCAGGAAGCAACCTCAGCTCACTTGGAGGAAATGCTTATCAGGTGAAAGACATCTTAAATCTCTCTCTCTCTTAGGCTTCAGCACCAAACTGGTATAAGTCAACCATCACTATTGCAGTGCTAAACCAGTCTACAATCATTTACTGGAATTTGTTCTGGCCTTTGAGACTCACAATCCCAAAAATGTAATGAAATTTGCTGAGCAGTCATGGTACTGTACTGTGAAATCCAGGATACCAGGGAAAAAAAACAGACTCACATTTGTATCACTATCAAGCAAACAAACGGTGCAATTTTTACAGCTCTATTTCCCTATTAACATTAATGTGGATGCTGTGGAAAGGCAAGTAGGTTTGAGCTCTTACGGCCCTCATCACTAAGGATTTTGCATCGTCCTTCAATATCTCACTACTGACAAGTGGAGCTTTGTGAAACCAATATTAATACAATACCACATTGTACACATGTATTTCAAAAGATGCACACACATATTCCACCAGTAAGTGTTATTACTGACAACTTCAGAGTTTCTCAAAAGAGAAATATATTCAGGTGTTTGGAAGTCCCAGTGAGCACTATTGGATCCATCACCAGAAAGTGTAAGACATATCACACCATCTCAGGAACTATATAAAGAAGACCATTCATTGAAACATGGCACCCTAGCAAGATGTAGACTGGTAAGGGAAGCAAAAAAGAAACCAGCCATCACTTGGAGGAACTACAGACGTCCGTTGCTGAAAGGTACTGTACTGTGTTTATTTTTTGTTTGTGTATGTCATACACTGTTAAGTCTTAGTAAGAAACAAATACTGCATAATTAAAATAGTAATCCACATTTATAATTGCACCTCAAGAATTACCAATGTCTAGCTGGTACACTGAAGAAGAAAACACACCTATATCCTCTTTAATAAAATCCCTTTGTGCGTCCATGTGTCCGTGTGTGTGTGTCTTCTGGTGAAGTGTGCATGCGCGGGGCACGGTGTGATGCTTCAAAGGCCGCCTGACGCGTCACACAAGACAGAGAGGGCGGGACCTATAAAATATCGCGAGGCTGATCCAATCAGATTTCAGTAAATGAGGTAAGATCTAAAACATAACGCACGAAAAATCCAATCGGGTACTGAGACGCGGAGACCAGCTTCACCAAAGAGGTGGGATTAGTGTTTGTTGTTCACTTTGAGGATGTCAGATTTGCAATTAACAAACTTGGCCCGGTAAAGTGTAAAGTGTTTTCCTAAATATACGAATTATCATGATATTACAATAGGATGACTTTTAAAAGTAGATTTATTTTCGCGCACATAAAATCCGTTGCTAGGGAAACACCATACATACAATAATCAGCTGCACGCCAGCACAGATTAAAATACTTGCTGGAGAGACGTATTAATGTGAGAGAAAATTAAAGGCACACAATAAAGTGACGTACATTACAGCCACATACAAGCCTGTATTACTGTAACAGAAAATAGACGGTCCTTTGCCATTTAATATAGACTGTTCCTACTAATGTTTATGCACTACTATTCTAGCACCCGTTATTGTAACGGGCTTAATGTCTAGTAAATATAAAATGCATGTTTTAACAACAAAAAAGCTGTAGTGCAATAAATAATTGTAAAATTATTAAAACCTATAAATACACGTATATTTACATTTAAGAAATGTTTAATTGTCAAGATCAATTAATTTTGTGAGAAATTTTTTTGTTAGAGAAATTCTAAAAACTATTTTTTATTAAGCTTTGTTTAAGAGCATTACAGAAGAAATGAAACAATTTAACAGCTTGTAATTATGAGAAGCATTTTATATTCTTTTATGCCATATGTATTATGGATAAATATTTTTTGTATATATTTTATTAAAGTATTTTAAAGAAATTTTATTTATTTGGTCACTGAACAATAAGACTACATAATTTAATTTTGTAAAAAAAATATGAACAGTTAACACCTGTGGTCTTTATTTTATTTATATAAATAAAGTTAACACATTAATACAGGAAAAAGGCTTCTACTTGTCTGGTTATGCAGGAGTTTAGTGTAAGAAGTATTTTAAAGGGATAAAATTAAAAAAAAAAAAAAAAAATCTGATCTAGCATTCTTATCCACAACATCAACAGTTCTCCATAACAGTGGCCTATTTGGAAGGGTGGCAAATACCCATAAAAGGTTACATTTGGATTTCACCACAGTGCATGAGAGGAACCCAGCTGGAATGCTGGAAAAAAAGGTTTGTGGCCAGTGGAAAGCAAGATAGCGGTTTTCAGACAAAATTCAAACCACTGTGTATGGCACAAAACAACACTGCCCATGCCTCGAAAAACTTCATTCCTATGGTGATGTATTGTGAGAGTAGCGTAATGTTTTAGAGATGTTTTTCATCTGCTGGGACTGATAAGCTTGTCAAGATTGAAGAAAAAAACAGATGGAACTAAACACAGGGGAAAATTAGAAAAAGAACCTGTTCCAATCGTCCATGAAACTTAGGTTTTGGAGAAGATTCACCTTCTAGCAAAACAATGATCCCAAGCACAATGCAGCACTGGAGTGGCTGAAAAAAACAAACAAACAAAAACAACTCTACACATAGTCATAAACCTGATATAAAACCCATTGAGAATCTGCACAACTCTTTGAAATTGAAAGCGAGAGACATAATTCAGCCAACTTGAAAGATCTCCAAATTTTACAGGACTACTGGGACAAATCACTCTAAGAAATGTGCAAAGTTACTTCAGACTTACCCCAAAAATCTTAAGGCTCTAAGTGAGCAAAAAGATGCCTTATCAAATATCGATGTGGAGTTTGTAATGCTTTTGTAGTTTTTATTTATTTTAGAAATATACTTTTGATAAATTATTTACTTTGGCTTTACAAATTAACTGTTATAATAGTTAGGTTGTCAACAAAGATACTTACTTGAGCAAAATGTTTGTGTATCATTTGAAATCCTATATGACAATAACTTTGACAGGGATTTAATACTTTTACAAGACACTGTATGCCCACCCAACTTCCAGTAAATGAAAGTATTTCCTTCAATGGCAAATTATACAACACCTCACTACACCAGAACCATTAATCTGGTCTTTCACACATATTGGGGAACTAAATATTCCACTATATAAGCACTTATAATATTAATCTGTCTGTCTTTTACCAAGTATTTCAGAGCTCTTTTGCTTATATGGTCTTGCTTGTTGTTCTGTAGACACTGAATGTTTATGCATGACATTCATATTTTTAAGTTTATATAAGCTGTGTCTTGAGAACTACTCTTTTTAAGTGATCTGTGTCTCCAGCACTATTTGATTATTTGATCTACTGTATTCTCACAGTGAATACACTTTTTTATGGGACTGGCTCATGGAGGGTAAGCTTGAGGGTTGCCTTCTGACAACTATGCACAGCTGGATTAAAATACACACCATGAGCTCGGACCATGATCATGCTGGGAAAGAACCTGTCGTATACTTCAGTAGGGTAAGGTAACTTACTGTATAACTTATGCTCCACCTTTGCTGGTGGCATGCCTAGCTACTAAAGTCAGCTTATCCTCTGAAGACATCATGTATTCTTTAAAAAGAAATTCTAAATATTTAATTTAATAACACATAATATACCACAGCATAGCTCAAAGTAGACACACATTAGGATTTACAAAGACCTAGAAGAAAAGTACAGTTAACTCCAGAGGTGTACAAAGAAAAATTAGCCTGAAGCAGAAAGCAGACATGAAGTAGCAAAATGCTTTGGAGAATTTTACTAGCTTACTGACGACTCCAAATTACCAAATTTATAAATGACAGATATAAATGCAATTGAGAACAATTTAATAAAAAAGACAAAGAAGGATCTTGCACAAAAGTCTAAGAAGTTCAAATAGAAATAGATGATTAAGTTTTTTTTATCAAATTAGGCACTGACCATTGCAAATTACAAATTTTTGAAAGTTCGTTCCAATGGAATTCAGAAAAATCTAAATCAGTGACAAGCTAATTGTATTAAATGTATGCATAATGTGCTCACTGAGAATTTTGCTGTGGACAACTCCATAACCTTTCATGGTTTTACTTTACAGATAAAAAGAAGTATATTATTATGCAAATAAGCTAAAATAAACCAGACCAGAAAAATTAAAAAACAAACTAATTACTAACTATGCAAACTTGCCTATCAGGTGACAAAACACCACTTAACATTATGAACTTTATATGTTCAAACTTCAAATTAGCAAAATTAAATGAAATATTTTAAATGATATGGATTACTGCTAATTTGGTGCTGTTGATGGGAACTGAATTGCTTCCTTTTTTTCCACCCACATAGAAGACACACACATTTCTCTGCCAAATGTGTGTTACATAAGGATTAAAATTTCTGTTTTATCAATCATCTTCCTATAGTGTGCATTTACTTCCTCAGGTTTATTACAAATATACAAGACAATAAGTTTAAGTGTCTTACTCAGATCCAACAAGAAAAAGAAGGGGGAAGATCATGTGCATCCTTGTTGTTTAAAATCCAATGCTTAAGACACAGAGTACAATAAAGGTAAACCTGGTAAGCCAAAATAAAAAATGTTGGACTTTAGTAATCTCTGTTTTACTGATGTTACTTTAATCAGATTATTTTTGGTATTTTTTTCCCTTAAAAGCAGAACATGGTGCCAGCCATACAGATTTTTTTTCCCCAAAGAAATTCACCTTGATGGTTATGTTTAAAGATACAGTAATCCCTCGCTACTTCGCGGTTCACTTTTCGCGGATTCACGACTTCGCGGGTTTTTAAATACAAGTGATTGCCCGCCTATCGCGGAAGTTATGTTCCAGACCCATCAGCAACAGGAGAAAATCCGCGATATAGAAAGACCATATAAATAAACATTTTTATAGTTTAAGCCTTAAAATACCCATCCCACATGCTTTAAACACATGTAAACTTATAAAACACACTTTGTTAACACATATGATATGTGGATGTCGGGCTAAGGATATGAGTAACATCTCACTATTATAAAACATTTTAACTTCACGCAAGACAAGACAGTGAGACAGGAAAATTGGTGATGTACAGGCTTTTAAATTATTGACAGGCAGAGCGACAAGCAGCACAAAGCCAGCACAAAGTCCACTTCTCCTTAGCGTTCATTCAGCTCCCCACCCCCTTGACAATGCAAACTGCGCCTCCGGGGAGGGGGGTTTGAGCGAACGTGAGTTCAGCCCTCACACACGCACACACACACGCCTCCTTCTTCCGAACGCGCAGAGCGACAAGCAGGCATTTTGGCAGAAGCAGCACAAAGTCCATTTCTGGTCAGCGTGAGTTCAGCTGCCCCCCTTCACAAAGCGAGTGCAGACACATTGACGTCTGATCGCTGCGTGCAGTGTGCAGTGTTGGTCTGCGGTGTTTAAGAATGTAGAAAGTGTTTAAGAGCATAGGAAGTGTTTATAAGAGTGTGGGAAAGGTTAACAAGAGAGTGAGAAAGGTTTATAAGAGTGTGGGAAGGGTTTATAAAGCCTAAAAATATGTATAAATAATAAAATAAATATAGGTCGCTACTTTGCGGATTTTCACCTATCGCGGGGGGCTCTGGAACGTAACCCCCGCGATAGGTGAGGGATTACTGTATTGCAGTGTTTCAATATATGCTTATTAATATAGTGAATCTATAATTAATATTTGGTTCATATATCTGAAAATTTAATTTTTACCTTCTACTAATTCTGTTACCATTTGTAAATTATTTTCACATCTGATTACTTTAATTCAAGAATTAGATGAGGATTCCTTCAAGCTACTTAACTTATCTTCCCTTTCTTATTCAGTGCCATCATCATCTGCAGAAACCGGAACTAACTCAGTGTACATTTCAACAGAGCCTTTAGAAAGAATTTCACTGCACTCTGTAAAAGTGAAATAAATAATCCTATAAACCTAAAACCCATAATGGACTTGCTACAAAGACATTTAACTGGAACTTTCAAATCAATTTAACGAACTGTCACAATGTACAACCCAAAAACCTCCTATCCCCAGACCTACCTTGTTCCACTTTATCATTAACAGCTGCCTGCTTAAAATGTATGTGGGTGTACTGTTCCTCATACTCCTCCTCTTTACTGTCAGGGTCAGCAAACAAGACAGGAATTAGCTGCATACAAAATATCATTATCACAAGCCATGCTTGTGATCACTCTGTCTAGCATACCAAGACATTTCAGTCTTGTCAATCAAGCTAACTGCATGCTTTGGACTGTGGAATGAAAACACTGTTCTCAGAAGAAATCCAAATAAGCACATTTAAAGCAGCATTTCAGTGTTGTTTATTATTTCGCTAATATTTTAAGCAGAAATACCTTTTTTATTGACCCTTCACGTGAAAGCTTAAGCTTCCAGTTCTAGCAAATTCATTTAGACAAAATGTGTTATTTTTATGTGTTATTTCTATGTACTTTTTACAATTCCCTTTAACAGTAACCTGCACAACTGACTGGGACAGCAGCACAAACCTTTAAAGCCAAAAAAGAATATCAAATAGGAAATATTATTAAAAATATTTTGCATTGTGCAAAAATGTAAGTATTTTACTCTAAAAATGAAAGACCTTTATTCACTGCACAATTCTCTTCTTCATAACAACATAAAAACACTCACATTTCACCTGTTTAAATGGAAAATTACAACAGGTGAAACCATTACCCAACTTCACCTTTTTCTTTTCATTCGGACTTTTTCTAGGAAAACCTAATTTTCCAACAAGCCTACAATATCTGCCGTCTTTGCTGCTAACATAACAATAACATTACTAGTCTAAAAATCCATATGGGTCAGGCAATAATTGATATAAGTATATTTACTTGAAAATCTATAATAAATAAATCCAATGCATTAATTACAAAGCAAACCGTGCATGCATAACAGACTTCCCTTCCCAATCATTTGGTAAACATTTTGTTCAGTTAACCAACAGAAGCCTGTACTATGTGCAGTGAAAATTTTAAAAACAATACACAAACAATGCACACAAAGTACAAGAAATTCTAGAGCTCTGAATTATGTAACACGGAATGAAAAATACAACAGTCCTGGATACTGATACACCAGTTCATTACAGAGCACATGGTCACGAGCACAGTCACACTTAATGAAGGCTGGCAACTTTAGAGTTAAAAATTAACCTACTGAATCACAATGTGATGTCATTTACAATCTAGACAGAGAGAGAGGTAGGGAATACAGTACGAGATGGATCTTCACTAAAAGACAATATATTTTCCTAGAAAAAGTATGTTTAGAACCTGTTTGCTACAAGACTTGGCTTTTCTCCTCAACAGCACCTATACTATACATCATCAGCCACAACATTACAACCACAGACAGGCAAAGTGAATACAATTGATTATCCCATTACAATGGCACTTGTGAAGGGGTGGAATATATTAGGCAGCATGTGAACAGTCAGTTAGTTCTTGAAGGGGATGTGTTGGAAGTAGAAAAAAAATGAGCAAGTGCAAAGATCACAGTGACTTTGACAAGGGTCAGATTGTAATGGTTGGAAGACTAAGAGCATCTCCAAAACAGCAGATCTTGTGGGGTGTTCCTGGTAAAGCAGTGGTTAGTACCTACCAAAAGTTGTCCATGAAAGGGAAACCAGTGAACCGGCAACAGGGTCATCAAAGCCCAAGGCTCACTGATGTACCTGGGGAGTAAAGGCTAGTAGGTCTATTCTGATCTCACAGAAGAGTTACTGTAGGACAAATTACTACTTTTTTTGTAAAAGTAAGTTTCATTTACACATTACAAAATTCAATCCACAACAATTGCTGAAAAACTTAATGCTGGCCATAAGAGAAAGGTGTCAGAACACCCAATGCATTACAGCTTGCGGGATATGGGCCTGTATAGCTGCAGACCTGTCACAGTGCCAATGCTGACTCCTGTCCACTGCCAAAAGCACCTGCAATGGGTATGTGAGTATCAGGACTAGATCATGGAGCTATGAAAGGTGGCTTGGTCTGATGTAATGCTGGGTGGTATACCGGTTCATACCGAAAACCATTTATTTTTGTTATGATATGGATTTTTCTTAGACCGCAACACCGGTTTAAATTGCCTAAACAACATTCGGAACGTGGCACTGTGGGAAACTGTTTAAGGGGGACCTTTTTCACTGCTACACCGCTAGACACATGCAACGGAGTACATGCGTTAGTGGAGGTGTTACACGGGGACTCTTTTTCACTGCTACACCACTAAACAGGCGTGCAACAGAGTACATGCGGTAGTGGAGGTATTGCATGAAAATGGACAGAGAACACTCCGATACTGAAGCAGACGATAAAGTTGAACATGATGACACAGAAGAACTTTTGCCTGAAAAAAGGAGTCACGTTTGTTGTCTGGAGATACTTTGGATTTAAAAGGTCGGATGTGGACCATTATGTTCAAATGTGTGAATACTGTTTCTATACTACTGGATAATACTGTAAGCCAAGTTGTACTTGTTTTATTTTTTTCAATACTGTGTAATGTACCTGGGTACTGTGTAATAGTGTGATGACATGTTGACTTTATTCTCGACATTTCCACTTTAATCTCGACGCTTATGATGAGAATAAAGTCGACATGTTGACTTTATTCTAGCCAATTGTCAAGATTAAAGTCGACATGTTGACTTTATTCTCGTAATTTGTTATTAAAGTAGAGCACCACAAACTAAACTTCATCTTAAAATGAATATTTAATTTACTAGATTTTCTCAAACCCCGTCATAAGTTATGTAGCACATTAAATGCTTTGTGTTAAGTGTAAGGGCACGGTGGCATGGAGGTTGCACTGCTGCCTCGCAGCAATGGGGTCCCAGATGTTCCTTGCTTTGAATTTGCATGTTTTTCTGGTGGGTTTACTCGGCGTGCTTCAGTTTCCTTTCAAAGTCATGTAGGATGTGGGGTTTTGTTATGCTATATTGACCCTGCTAGTGTATGTATTGCTCATATTCACCCTGCAATGTGCTGGCACCACGTTCAGGATTTGCTCCTGCCTCACACACAATTCATACTGAGATGGGCGCAACCCTAAATGGATGGCATAATTAAACATGTATAATGAAATTTTTTTTAAAGTTCTGAACACTGCGTGGTCTAAGTTTATAACTACGTTTACTTTCACAAAGACGTTTATCATGTGGTGATTGGTTATGTGGAGAAAGAAAAAGGAAAGATAGGAACTGCGGGTTTGGTACATCAGACAGAGACAGCACTAAAGAAAGCCCACTCAGAAGAACATGTATTGAACTCTGTGTTCGTGTCTCCGACCACCAGATTACAAATCCAATATTTACATTATATTTAAGTTAAACCTGTGTGATACCCATTCATACATCCAGTCTTTTGGAGCCTCGTCACACCTGCCATAAAGTTCTCTACACTGAACGTACACCTGGGGATCCCTTACTGCGAGGGAGCAGCACTACCGTGCATGTTTAATACCTCCTTTAATGCATTTCATCATGAAAATTTATCTTTGCATTCTACATTTTCAGAGAGCAGGAATATCATGAAGTGAATGTATTCTGTGTGGCAATCACTGCCGGCACCTCCTCTTAGTGCAGAGGAAGTCAGTTTAAGAAGCGCATACAGCGATTAACAACTGGGTCGGGGAACACTTAACACAAAGAATTTAATGTGCTGCATTAACTTATGACAGGGTTTGAGAAAATCTGGTAAATTAAATATTTATTTTAGGATGAAGTTTAGTTTACGACATTCTACTTTAATGACAAAATAAACTATGAGAATAAAGTGAAAAGGTCGACTTTATTCTTGACATACAGTAATCCCTTGCTATATCGCACTTCGACTTTCACGGCTTCACTCTATCGCGGATTTTATATGTAAGCATATTTAAACATATATCGCAGATTTTTTGCTGGTTTGCGGATTTCTGCGGACAATGGGTCTTTTAATTTCTGGTACATGCTTCCTCAGTTGGTTTGCCCAGTTGATTTCATACAAGGGACGCTATTAGCAGATGGCTGAGAAGCTACCCAACCAGAGCGCGTATTACGTATTAAATAAAACTCCTCAAATATATTGTGAGCACGGGGGCTGTTCGCACCCCTAGAGGATACGGCTGCTCCTCAAAAAACGCTGAAAGATTACCTTCACATTGCTCCCTTCCTTGCTGGGCTTACAAGTGGCTGCTTTGTCAAGCGACATGCTTCCGGCACGGTGCTTCGCATACTTAAAAGATCAAACAGCACGTATTGATTTTTGATTGTTTGCTTTTCTCTGTCTCTCTCACTCTCTCTGACATTCTCTGCTCCTGACGGAGGGGGTGTGAGCAGAGGGGCTGTTCGCACACTGGCCTAGAGGATACGGACGCTACTCTAAAAAATGCTGAAAGACTACCTTCACATTGCTGCCTTCCTTGCAGCTGCTTTGTCCAGTGGTGCTTCGCATACTTAAAAGCCAAACAGCCCTATTGATTTTTAATTGTTTGCTTTTTTCTCTCTCTCTGACATTCTCTGCTCCTGATGCACACTCCTTTGAAGAGGAAGATATGTTTGCATTCTTTTAATTGTGAGACGGAACTGTCATCTCTGTCTTGTCATGGAGCTTAGTTTAAACTTTTGAAAAAGAGACAAATGTTTGTTTGCAGTGCTTGAATAAAGTTCCTGTCTCTCTACAACCTCCTGTGTTTCTGTGCAAATCTGTGACCCAAGCATGACAATATAAAAATAACCATATAAACATATGGTTTCTATTTCACGGATTTTCACCTTTCACGGGGGGCTCTCAAACGCAACCCTCGCGATCGAGGAGGGATTACTGTATAGTTTTTTTTTCTTCACTGTGTCCGTATTTTTTTTCTTCACCGTGGCCCTAATATGCTTCCATAGGGCTATACCACAAATAGCATTATAAATGCAAGTTGCAGTTTTATTATTTATGTATATAGCTTAGCTTGAAGCAAGGTCCATATTAATGCAGTTTGCCTTAATGATGGTTCAGATGGTAAAGATGTCATCACCAAGTTGCACTTGTTTTATTTTATTTTAATTTGGTGAATACTGTGTAATGCACTTGGGCTTTGAAGTCTTGGAAGTAATAGTATCATTACTGGAAGTTGCACTATTATTTATTTTATTGTTATTATTTATTAGTTTAAATATTATGCAGTTTAAAAAGTCACTTTAACGTGTCAGTGGACAGAGATTGTTAACATTAACAAAGTGTAGTTGGTTTACAAAAAATATTTACTACTTATTCCTTTTCTAAGACATGTTCACTGCAATACAACTTTTGACAAGCACCTATGGATATTTTACTAAGTCTAAATGCTTCTTTGGATGATTGAAAATATGTTGTCAAAATTTTAGTTTAAGTTGTTTGCAAACTTTGTTCAATAAAAAGGCTCTGTATGTTTTGACTGCATCTGTCATGCAATGTGATTCCTTATCTTCATTAGTGCCATCCCCTTGAAAACTCTCTCTTCATGGAACCGTAACAACAGACAACTTCTTCACGTCACTTTCGCTGGCTAATAGACTGCTGCACCGCAATACAACTCTGCTTGGCACCATGAATAAAGTGCGACGGGAACTTCCACCTGCAGCTAAAGTCAGTTCAGTACACGAACAATTCTCCACGCTGGTGTTTAGATCTCCCAGTGCCATGCTGACAGTGTATGTGCCCAAAAAGATGAAGTCTGTCTGCATTCTCAGCACAATGCACCATGATGTGGAGATTGGGCAAGATAAAAAAAAAAAAAAACAAACACGGTCACAGACTACAACCACATGAAGGTATGCTAATGAAAAAAATATTAGTGTGACGAAGTATTCTGGTGCTCTTCTGGTGATAAAATGATTTCTTCAAAATGTCACATATATTTGTCTTTCTTTTTTCCCCAGCGTGGCGTTGACATCATGGACCAGAAGGCGCGTGCTTGTTCAGTGCGCACAGGAACACGCAGGTGGCCGGTTGCTGTGTTGTACAACATCCTTGACCTAGCAGCGATGAACGCACACGTATTGTATAAGGCATGCACGGAGTCCGCTGAGAAAAGAAGAGTGTTCATGGCTCACCTTGCAGAGGAACTTCGTCGTCGCTTCTTACAGGAAAAGGCGATGGAAAAAGAAAAGATGATACAGCGTCAACAAACTTCCGTTCTAAGACCTCAGCTTCCCCCATGGAAGAAAGTACAGTGTCAGGTGCTCATTCACTGTAATAGGAACCATAGCACAGAGAGGTGTGTACACTGCAACAAGTACACATGTTGTAAATGTAGGAATGGCGGACCTTGGGTGTGTGGGAACTGTTAATATTTGAATGTGATGATTTTATATAGCACGGATCGGAAATCAGCAGTTCTTAACATTGCACCACGCAAGCTGTTGTATCAACCACCAACTGTAACTTGCTTTCTTTATTCTTCGGTTATAGTCTTGAATAAAAGTGCACTTTTATTTATGTGAAACCAGCTGTGTCAGATGGGGTTGTATGGATTGATTCTGAATGTGACTGCGAGAATGAAAAGTGAATTAAAAAAAAAAAAAAAAAAAAAGCTAACCTTTACCAGTATCATAAGTTACACCGCCTGTTACAGACTGAAATCAAATTTATATTGTTATTCTAAAATTGTAAGAATAAGAGCAGTTAATTTCTCGAAGTAGAGCCGTGCGGAATCGAACTCGCCACCCTCTGAGTCCCAGTCAGGTGCTGATACCATTACGCCACCGCGGCGGCTGCAGTAAGAAAGTCAATGTGGCATGCTAACGCGGTTTTTTTTTTTTTTTTTTTTTTTTGAATGAAGGCGCACGTGTTCTTTTATTTGTACCTTTTGTGAAAGTGTTTCTTTGATATATGGACTTCAGGCTTCATACGTTATATAGTTTATGCCTACATTTTGTCATTTACTATTAGAATATGAAAAACGTTTCTGTTTTAAAAATGTGTTTGCACAGCCAACTATAGAAATGGAACACACATGAAATGCGTGTATTCCAAATAACGCTAGAATTATTTCCACTGTAAAACTCCACTTCAATCCCAGGTAATCAAATCAAGGCAAGGCTTGAGCTAGGAGAGAAGTTCATTCTAAGTCGGTGGGGGGATGGAATAGCTGGCTGCTAGTAGCTTTATCAGCACATTTAGATGACAAAGGACTCTGGCGGAGAGGTGCAAACGGATTTAAGACGCGATTTAAGGTGGGACGGATTTACGAGTTTTTTCGTAGGCTCTGGTAATTCTAGTGTTAAAGTTCACATTTTCAAAACCAGTGCTGGGGTGGTTTCAGGGGGAGTTTAAGTAATGGAGAGATGCTTGTGGAATACGAATAATTAGCTGCTCTTCCCATTTACCTTAGAAATTGTCTACACTGGGAGGTGGTGCACTGGCATTTTAGCTAGGGAGGCAGTACTTTGTTTTCTCACAGATAGCTGCAGTATTTGGTATTAATATTATTAGTTGTGAGTGCAAGCTTATAGACTAGTGTTGCAGATGACTGGGGGGGGGCGACCCGGCCGGGACGCCTTGGAGGACCGGAGGAGGACTTACGCCTCCCTCAGGCCATGTGAGAGCAATCACCCTGGTGCCTTTGGTGGCCACAGGTACAGGGCTTTGAAGCTCAACCCAGTAGGGACCCGTGGTCACCGCCAGGGGGCGCCCCAATGCCCTGGAGACCCTGGACCTCAGCACTTCCGCCACACCAGGAAGTGCTGGGGGGGAAAGAGGAGCAGGGACACCCGGAGTGCTTCCGGGGATGCAGCCGGCACTTCCGCCACACTGGGGCGTGTCGGTGGGAGATTGCCAGAACACACTTGGAGCACATCCGGGTGCTTATAAAAGGGGCCGCCTCCCTTGACAGAAAGGCTGGAATCGGGTGGAAGACGGATGAGGTCTTGGATGAGAGTCAGGAAGCGGCCTGAAGAGTGAGGCATAGTGTGGTTTGGCCTGGACTTTGGGGAAGTCAGTGGGTTGTGTGGCACTTGAACTTGTAAATATTTGTGTAAATAAATGTGTGGTAGTGACTTTAACATGTCTTCCCGTCTGTGTCCGGGGCTTGTTTCACACAAGCTAATTATATCTTATGGTAAAATGTTGTTCTGTAAGGCAGGGAACTGTTTCTCTAAATGTTTTGTTGTAGCCTGGTTCAAAATAATTGATTAACTGTAGAAAGCCATTGTTGTCAAACATTATTGACTGGCAACACGTCTTGTTTGATCCTAGTAAAAACCCTCTATGTGATTTTTCTCTCGTTTCTGACCATGGATTTTTTATTTACCCCCCTTGATGCAAAAATGGTAGGTAGTGCAGTGTTATCTCTCAAGAGGCATTTTTATTTTGTATGCGACAGTACATTTTGAAAGTATTTCTTTTGTGTTTCAGCACAGTTTTACCCAGTTAAATACAAATTTTGTAGTGTTTTCGCTTAAAAAGCTTCCCATGTGAGCAATGCTTTGTACTCTCTATTTTCGATGAAAGCATCCTATTTGTAGATTGAAAACAATCTGACTTGTAAGTTTAAAAACTACTGCAGTGTAAATGAAAAATATGTCTTAAAGTAAGGCTGTAGTAGGTGTTACAGAGCAGCAAGGTAACTCAATTTCCCACAAGAAATTTAAGTTAAATGTGTAATCTGTAAGATAATTTGATTTAAAATTCTTACTACAAGTTATCCATCCATCCATCCATTTTCCAACCCGCTGAATCCGAACACAGGGTCACGGGGGTCTGCTGGAGCCAAACCCAGCCAACACGGGGCTCAAGGCAGGAACCAATCCCGGGCAGGGTGCCAACCCACCGCAGTACTACAAGTTAATTGAACAATAGTTTGTTGTTAACATCTGTAATTGTAATATTCTAATCTTATAAGTAAATTTTAGAGAAGATTGCATTTTGAGTTTAATTTTTTTTTGCAGTACTTTTAATGATATGGCCTCTATGATAAAATAGACTTTCTTCCAGGGCTGGGTCTCACTTTGACCCAATACTGTTGGGTAGGTTTCAGTCTACAGTCTTCAGCTGGGTAGGTTTCAGATATACTGGAAAAATGGCTTTGGAAAATTACTTAATGTAAACTAATTTTTGTGTCTGGTGCTGGTTCTGCTAATTCTTTGTAAAGCTGTAAAGCATGCGTTAGGATTAAATTAAGTATGCATAGTTGACAAGGTGATAGATATGTGGCATATGTGCATAATGCCTTGTACTAAACAGGAAAAAAGGCATTTTTGCTTTATTACTTAAAGAGGAGCATGCTGGCTGAGTTGTATGACCAACAAGTACTACAAATATATCAAGAACATAAACAAATGTACCACAAGGGCTTCAGAACCTGTAATTCATTGCTCCCTAAACTACATATCTAGACTACTCCTTGAATTTACAGGATTTAATAGCCTCTTAATGCAGTGTCTCATTTTAAACCTTAGGCATGTATTTTAATACTATATGATTTTTTTATGGAAGAAAACACACCACCACATGCTTGTGTTGTGTTCTTGTATAAATAACATAATTCTTTCAGGTTTGCTTTTACATACTTTTTATGTGTAGTCTGTATTTTACTCTTTTAATCATTTTGCATTTGCAAATCTAATTAGAAAAATATTTAAATTTGAGTGGAGATTTAGGTTCTCTTATCTTGGAAATTTTCAGAGTATTGATTTTGTTACCTGTGTTTTTTTAATAGATGTTACATGATTAACTGCAGCCAAGACATCTCTGCCGAGTTGGTAACCATTCTTCTCAAAGTCTGTATATCATAGAATACTTTTTTTTAGCTTAATTCTATTTTTAAAATGGGTGCAGCACTGGGGGAAAAAAATTGAACACTTACTGTATATATACAGTACATAAGTATTCAGCATTTCTGATTGTATACTTTTACATATTATAATAAGTCAATCTGTTTTTAATGCCTATAAGGAAGTAGCAATTTTTAACTGATGATTAAGTTATGACATGACGCTTTCACCATTTATAAGTGTACCTGTTGTTATGAATGTGAATTTTCTTTCTGTAAACAACCTCCTTAGTTGCACTCACAGCAGACAAATACTTGATAAACTGGACAGAGGTGATTAACAAAACTTGGAAGTCACCAATATCTGAACCAAGAAGGAGCTGGTAACATTAGGTCGCCAACTTTATATAATATTATTATAGATCGACATATATATAGACCAAGAGTGTGAGCACATAGTATGTAATTTACAAAAGGTTTTAAGACAACAGTGAAGGTATATATTGACAAAAAATATGCAGACCCCACAACTGATTACCTCCTTGATTTTGCAACATTGGCTGATCCATAGTTGAAGACTCTGTATATCAGCCCATCTAAGAGTAAGGCTATTGAAATGAGAGCAGCCACTGAAATGCTGTAGGGAGGGCAAGGTACATCCACTTCATCATGTGCAGTTAGAGGTGATGAGACAGAAACGAAGGAAACTGCTAATGCAGCTCTAGCTGCTGTACCTACATTGAAAAAGCAACAGAAGACACTTGGCAGTTTCTTCAAGAAGGTACTGCCAGCCCACCAGCTTAGGACTCTGATATAGAGGAAATTTAGAAAGAACTTGATAACTACCTACTAGTGACAGCAACAGTCAGTGAAATTGACCTCCTGTAGTGTTGGAAGATGCATGATAGGAGCTTTCCAAGGGCAAGATATGCTTTCAAAGTGGTACTTGTGCATTCCTGCAACAGGCTTACCCTCTGAAAGAGTATTTAGCACAGGAGGCAATATTGTAACCTGTGATCGAGCAGCTTTGAAATCTGCATCAGTAGACAGGCTTGTCTTTGTTGTCCAGAATTTGTAGGAAAATGCCTGTTTAAACTATGTACTACTGGTGGGCAGTATGACCAAAATTCTATATCATGGTATTTTTCAAAATTATATTGGTTTCATGTTATTCAATGGTATTTTTTTCCCATGCCTGAGTGAATGTTAACCACATTTTCCACTGCAATTACTGCAGTAGACTGGCTAAGAATAACCTATTCCACTGTCATGAGCATTGTACAAAAAAACATTTTAATGTACACACAAGTATTAATACAGGTTGGCCCCATAAAGTGATAGTTTAAGGGGGTGACACTAATGAAGAGAAGGAATCACACTGCATGACAGTTGCAGTCAAAATACAGAACCTTTTAATTAAACAAATTTTGCAAACAACTTCAACTATAATTTTGACAAAATATTTTCAACCATCCAAAGAGGCATTTAGACTTAGTAAAATATCCAGAGGTGCTTGTCAAAAGTTGTATTGCACTGAACATGTCTTAGAAAAGGAATAGTAAATATTTTTTGTAAACCAGCTACACTTTTTGTTAATGTTAACAATCTCTGTCCACTGACACGTTAAAGTGACTTTTTAAACAACATTACCATAATTAAACTGCATAATATTTAAATTAATAGATAATTACAATAAAATAAATAGTATTATTACTGGAAGTTGCACTATTACTTCAAGGCTTCAAGCCCAGATACATTACACAGTATTCACCAAATAAAAATAAAACAAGTGCAACTTGGTGATGACAACTTTACCAGCTGAACTATCATTAAGGCAAATTGCATTAATATGGACCTTGCTTCAAGCCAGGCCAGCAGGAATGCACTGTGGATTGGCTACCTGGCTGTCTTTGTGAGACGCAATATGGGTTGTACCTCCTGTCATCGTGTCTGTCCTCCCAACCGAACATTGCCATAGGTGCATCAGCTACATGAATGTGTTCAGCGCCATGATCAGCTGATGCCGGTACCTCACTTTCGTTTTCAATCTACATCTCCAGATCACTTGCATTAAAATCGGAGACTGACAAATCAAAGTCCGATTCAGCGATAATACGAGAAAAATTTTGCTTTGAACATTCACTTTGCTCTCTCTCCACATGTCATTTTAGAAGCTGTTTACTCTTCGTTACTCACGCACGCGCAGGGAATCAAGGCCAAATCAACAAAGCTAACTTTTCTTCTAGTAAAAGCATATCAAAAAAGCTCTGTAACATCAAGATCTCTATCGATCTCTACCTAGACTAAGGCATCTCACAACGTGGGAGTTTCTGGCAACGTATCGTACTGCATTGCTCGGCCCATAGAAACGTTCACTTGCCGCGCCAACTTGAAAATTTTTATTTTACACAATTTTATATAAATTATCGTATCGCTTTTGACATCGTAACTTCGAAAAATCTAAGATGAACCATTGTAAGTAGGGGATTACCTGTACTGATTGACAATAGAGATAACAGAAAACTGATTATACACATATTCATTGTACATTTCTTATTCTATGGTATTTTTTTTTACTACCATTACTTAAAATAGTTTATTATTTTAATAACTATTACATACCTATGGCTGTGTGAAGCTTATGTCCAAAGCACTGGTACTCCAAAGCATGTTTGCGGCTAAGGTGGTGCAGCAAATTGCTCATGTTGCCACCTCTGGCGACCACTTTAGCTCAACAGCATTTGCAGTAAATAGTTGTTTGGTCCACATCCGACCTTTTAAAACCAAAGTGCCTCCAGACAACAGACACGGATCCTTTTTTCGGCAAAAGTTCTTCTGTGTCATCATGTCTGCTATAGCTTAAGTTTCTGAATGTTCTCTGTCCATTTACACCATTCAGTACCTCCACTAACACATATACTCTACTTGCATGTGTGTTTAGCGGTGTAGCAGTGAAAAAGGTCGCCCCCTTAAACAGTTTCCCGCTGTACCACGTTCCGAACGTTGTTTAGGCTATTTAAACCGGTGTTGCAGTATAAGAAAAATCCATATCATAACAAAAATAAAAAACGGTTTTCGGTATGAGTCGGTATACCTCCCAGCACTACACTTAAGGCACATAGTAAGTCTTTCCTTTTTCCAGAAAAATGACTGCTACATAAATGAACTGACTTGTATTCTTTTTTTACTTTTAAAATGTCATCAAGACAATTTAATTGAGACTTGGAATAACCAAATGTGAAGTTCTTACATATGTTATAACTCATTTATCTTCCACATAATGAAAGCAATACAGGACTACCTGACAAAATAATGCCATATGGCATGTCAATTTAGTATACATCAAAATTCTCCAAGAATGGCATTTCTGATTTGGAGTACAGCAGACATGTCACATCTTACTAATTCACACAGAATTATTTAACATAACAAATTTTAATTTTATTAATTTATTTTTGGAAAAACAAATGGGGTAAGTTACAAGCAAAGTGCTTAATTCTTTAAATGAACACCACTATCAACAGCAATACAAAGACAAAAATTAGATTATGAGACCTATTCACAACTTAATTAGAATATTCCCAATTTAATTTTGGGATAAAATATACATCTCTTGCATTAATCCTTAAAGAAATCAACTAACATGCAGTTGTGCAGGTTACCATGCTATAATAAGTGTGCTTTAACATTTATTGAGCAACTCCAAATTGACTTTAAAAAGTATGGCTGCTGGAAAGAATGTACTATGCAATGGACTGACACATCCTCCAGGGTCTGCTCCTATCTTATATCCAAATCTGCCAAGACCATTTTCCCTTTGTTACCGTGTATTGGACAATTGATTCTGGGGACAGATTTAACATATTTTTATTTGGTGCCACATATATGTTGTTAAATTACATCATAAGTTCAAGATTAAGCATGTTTGTCCTTCGCATGACACATTCTGAACACACATTTACACACAGGTGCTTCCAAATAAGCATGCCGGCAAAAACAAGCAGATAGGTTTGCAAAACAGGACTGCTATTTTAATCAGAATACAAGTACTTAAGACCTATTTCAAGGTGAAAAATTACAAAAGCTACAGCACTATGTTATTAAAGATGTAAGATCACAAATATTATCTGTATGTTCCATCACAGCATCTTGCTGTGGGTAAGTACTTCTGAGAGTATAGTAACACAGTCTGTTCCAAATCTGCTTTATAACATACAATTTGATTTTTAAGTAATCAACAGAGGTTGGGACACCTGTGCAAATCAGCTGTTTCACCTTGCAAGGCTTAATTTACATTAACTGCTGCAGAACATCTATAGGTTGTAACCTACATTCCATGAAGAAGCCCCATTTGTAATATTCTAAAATTTCCTTTTTTTCAGGTTACTGCTTACCTTTTCACGATTTTAGGTAATTCATTGCATTTCAACCAATTAAATCTTAAGAGAAACTGGTAAAATGGAGGAGTTCTAAAACTTTTGGCTGGTAGTGTAAGTATATCCCCTCTACATAGACTAAATATAAACAAATTCAGTTAACTTTAGAATTTTATGGTTCAAAAGTGCAAGCCCTATGGAAAATGTTATGGATTCACTTACACTCTTTTTTTACAAGACTCTAAAACCATGTTTAAAGCACTGCCAGGTGGTTCTTACTAAATAAAACTACAAACCAAACTACGTAAGTTTGGAGATAAGCCTACGTCATTTTCAAAGGTACTGCAGACTCCTATGAAACACAGTAACTACGCATTTCCAAAAGCTAACATGCTAAGCTTCCCACTTAAAATTAAAAATCCAATATCTTACATATGTGGCATACAACAAGATGTATTGCACGTATAAAAACTGACAAAAATAGAACACAAGCAATTCTGGTTTAATATGAGTCAGAACAATTGCAAATCTCTTCAGTGATGTTGTGACTAACAAAGCAAAACCCAGAATAGCTCCAGTATTATTTACATAAATACATTACACTTTTACTTAGTCACAAAAACAACATTTCATATCAAGTAAAAATGTCCAACTGGAAGCAGTTTAATTGAAGCTTACGTTTAAAGCATACATTTGGTGTCAGTCCTAAAAACTCATTTAAAATTACTTCTTTTCAACTGCTACTTTTTCTTTATGCTTCACAAATTATTTTTAATCATTTATCAAGCTGATGGGTTTGTTAATTTTCTTGACAGTCACAAATGCCAGAAGTGTGACCCTGACTAAAAAAGTCTTTACAGCTAACAGATAAACAAATGGACATGGCTTTAAATCAGGGCTAGGATGACTATTACTGTTCAAATTAAAGCATGATGTGATAACAAAGATCTTACATTTGCTATTTTTTAATTAGTCTATTCCTCCGAATAGGAGTAAAATGTATTTTTCCCATACTTAGTGCTTACTTAATATAAATACATACTCCATACTGTCTGAAACATACAGTATGTATAAAAACAGTCATTTAAAAAGAATGGTAACAGGTTTTTATTCAACTCTTAAGCTAATATTAACAACTTGTTTACTGACAGCTCAAAGATACTTCCTGGATATAAAGCTCAAAGACAGAATCTTGACATAATCTGTAATATAGAGAGATGATGAAGGAAATTGTACCAGGTTACTATAAAACAATATAATATCACCATGCCACTCTTACAAAAAGCTAAAAGCTCCTTGAAGATTTTGTAGTGGAAACTCCGATCTTTCCCACTAGCTGCAACTTGCAGTGTGGTCAATGCACAACTGGGTTACTATTCTACAAATATGTGGCAGATGGATCCTAATGGATAAAAAATTTCTGAAGGGAAAAAAATGTACCAAATTATAATAAAACAGATGTTTTCAGCATGTTAACGATAAAAAATATTGTTCAAAATGGAATGTTTCAACTTCAAGAGAAGATAAATATAAATGGATGTATAGAAAACTGGTAAGACCATCACAAAATGTCAAAAAAAGTATTCAATGATCGATAGTAACCTTTAAAGAAATATAATGTTACATAAAAGTCAGGATGAATAAAGTATAAAATTGACAAAACAGGCCATATTATATCCTCATAGAAACTAAAATATTGGATGGTATTGAAAAAATGGTGCATATGATTTTGTAGCAACAAGAATCTGAAACTCTTGCCGCAGGTATTTTCTTGCTTCTTCATTTTAAAGGCTGAACACTTAAATGATCTTTCTTAATGTTTAAAGCTGTCTGCTTTGCTCTAAAGTTAGTTTTGTCAATTAAAACAGTTTATCCATTCTTTTTTGTGCAAGATCTTGCTTTTTATCGTACAGGCAAAGGCAAATGTACATGAAATGTGTCTTTAATTTTCTTTGGTTGGAACTATTGCCTAGCACAGCTCTAACAAATGCGTTTAGGTTGATGGATGACTTTACATTGCTCGCGTGTGTGCCCTGCATTGGATTGGCATTCTATCTAAAGCTGATTCCTACCTTGCACTTGTTACCAGAATATGTTTCTGCAAGAGTGAAGTCGTTTCTAACCTTGTGAACCGGTGTTAAACTCAAGTGGGTAAAAAGATGTGTGCCTATCAACCTGGGTTGTGCTGGGTTTGAAAAGCAATTATCCAGAACAACTTTCAGTATCTATGCATTACATGTGTAGAAAGAAGCAATCACCTACCAATTGTATGTCATACACATTCAACTCTTATAAATATGGACATTCACCTTATTAATTTAAACTTTGAACAACTACAGGCTGTTTCTCAGGGTTTATGTGTGATCTAAAATATATATGAATTGTCTATTTTGTTGTCTTGTTACACTAAAATGCATTCTTGAATATTCTGTAAACTGTCTGGTAATTGAGCAACCTGAAAAGTCACTATAGATTATAATGTATGGAGATAACAGAATGCAACCTAATTCGCTAGATGGATGGTGTTTGACACTGAAAGGCTGGAAACTGATGATGCGACCACCTGCATCCCATGCTTTAAATTTTAAAGGACAGCGGAAAATGTCAAGTGATGGCTCGCTACATAATTACACTCATTAAAAAAAAATAACAATAGCCATTAGAAAAAAAAATAATTTAACCATATCAAAAGGTGCAGTAGTTCACTCTGCAGTTTTCCAGTCACGTTTCATAAAATGAACTGTGGCTAAAATAAAACCAGAGGTGCCTTAACTCCCGATGTTCTTAATGTGTTTTTGGGCTGATCGCTTGTGTTAAGAAGCCCCACGACACAGTTGCAGTTCCCATGGTGCCTGTAGGCTGCATGCGCCGCCGCTGCTATGCCTTGCGCTTGTAACTAAAACAAATGGCTCTGGGAGGGCTGCACTCAAAGGGGCTCTGAGCTATCCCCTACCCGATAACTACATTTGTAGCACTGTACAAAAGAGCGTTTCGATGGCTACGTATAATAAATAATAGGTCTTGCTTTTCAAGCCATCAAGCCGGTCCTACTAGTTCCCCAGCATGACACTCTCACCTCAGTTCTTACAAAATCATCACGCGGCAGCGCTGGGCATAGGTCGAGTTAGCAAAACGTCTCGTCATAGCTCCTCAATGCTTAACTTTTTGAGGAATGACAGGACCGCCTAACTAAAAGTTGTCATAAAATATACAAAAGAGAGCGAAGGTGAGCGGATAGTCGAGTGCGCCCTTGTCATACGGGTACTGCAGGGTCGCCTCTCGGGCTCACTAAGCGACACGCTCCTAAACCGGAGCGGCGGGCACAACAGCAGCTTCAGAATTCAGCCCGCCGTACAAGGAGCTCCGCGTCACGGTATAATTTCTCTAATAACAAAATAAAGTAGCTCCTTTACTGTCACGTTTTTGTCATCTGACAGCTTTATACCATCCCCTCCCCCAGTCCACGACCATAATGACTCCTGACCCACAGGCGCGCACTCCGTCCTCCACCACAGGTGAGCACTGCTCACAGGTGATGTCTCCTTCAGATGCCCAGAAAGATGACGCATATGATCAGCTTACCTCTTTAACTTTGTCTCTTTTCTGCCTGGTTTCCGGGTCGGCTGGCTCCCGCCCCACAACCCCAGGTGGTCGCTTGAAGTCGAGGTATGGCAAAGCGGCATTGCCCCCATTCGTTTTGAAGACCATATTCTCCTGGGCAACTTTATCTTTCTCGCTCAGTATATCCTGCTTGATCTCGTCGGGTTTCTTCTGCAGTGTATCCTTGGCTTCATTCAGTGCCTTCTCATGATCTTTTCGAATCTTTGCTAACTTTCTCTCCACACTGTCCGCCCCGAAAATATTGGCATCGCGATCCGTACCTGTCTTGCTTGTGTCCGTCTCTACGCCGGAGTTGAAAAATACACCGCTTAGTAACTTGGATGAATCCGGCAAGAAAAAAATTGCCCCAAAGCAAAGAGTAATAAAAGCGCTGAAAACTAAAAGCAAAACAAATTTCTCGGTGAGTCGGAAAGCACTAGGACTTGACGACTTCCTACTTGGCGTAATCGTAAAAGGCAACAGTGCCACGGCTGGCATTTTTTTATTGTAGTCTAAAATTTCACAGTATATCCAAAAAGGATAACTCGACTCAAAATTAGTAGTTTAAAGAAGTATTAAAACTTGTCAGATTACGTTGCCCCTCAAAGGTACTGTCTCGTCAGTGACTTGTCTTGCCTTCAGAAACAAGACCCTTTCTGCAAACTTACGATACTGAAACGCGCCCTGTTGTTTCAACTGCCCATGCTGGAACACATCTGCAATAAGACAACCTCCCACGTCTCTAGCACAGCGGAAGGAATGGCAAACCCATGCTGATCGACAGAGACATGCAACCAATGGTAGAGGTTACCTTGCTTCGCACAGAAAGCAACTGACAATTGAGGAGGCGTGGCCACGCACCGGGGGCGCTCATTTGAGCTCTCTCTCTCTCGCGCGCGCGCCCCCTCTCTCTCTCGGATAGATGCTTAAAGAGTAGTTTGAATATTAAGTATGATTTTCTGCTAAAAATGAAAACTACGCTTTGCATGTATAATATTTAAATAGGCTGACGCTCTTCGGTTATTATTTCTTTGGTTTTTTTTTTCTCAGATTACGCTAGTTTTAACATTACGTGGCCATCTTTAAATATTAATTTCTGAGCTCCCCAGCACCATACACACACTTCTGATAATTCTGAGATTGTTTGACTTTGGTTATAATGCAGTGCTGAAAAAAACAATTTGAGAAACTGATGTTCTCTGTTTCTGTTGTTTCTTAAGTTATAGAGGATTTTTAAACCTTGTAAATGTTAGCTTAAATATTTTTTTTTCATTTCTAATTCAATTATAATTCTTTTTTTGTGCTTTTTTCCCTCTCAATAATTTGGAATCATTATTGTAATTTTTAATGTACTTGTAAAATAGGACTTATGCACTCTCAGTTTTACCTTTCTCACAATAATACAAATTTAAATTTGTTTTGTATTTCTAACTCTCTCTCTCTCTGTCATGTGCGCCCATGTTATTCATTCTTTTATAAACTATCTTCTAAGGTACATGCATTTAATAACTTATTTTTTTACATGACTTTTGTTCATTTAGTCTTTAGTTATTTTTAGGATCCTATTATTTCTGCAGTAGTTTTAATGTTCCTGCGTGTAGCCCAGCCTAGTCTCTGTTTGATTAACAATTTGAACATTAAGAGTAATATTTCAGTGAAACAATCTAGCTTTTTAAAATACTATTTGCTCTGTGGTATCTCAATTACAGTTTCTCCTGTCATCTTTACAAGAAAGCTGCCAGGAAACACATCAGTTGCTCTTCCTGTCATACACAATCAGCAGAAGACCAGCCTAAAGATCTATAATACAGCAGGACATAAGCCTCCACTTGCCTAGTCTCATGTCTGTCGCTGTTATGAATGGCGTTAGCATTGTATGACAAAGAATAGTTCAAAAGCCAGTGAGGTAAATGGATTGGAGAGTTATGGGTGTGTGAGAAACAATATAATTAGAAAGTAAATACAACTTTCTGTTATTTATGTGGCAGTAAACTAAAAATGGCTCAAATGAAATATACAGTGACTTTAAAAAATGTTTAGCACTTTGACTTTTTCATATCTGTTCTTCTTTACAACAAGGAATCTTCATGTTTAACACATGGATTTTTTTTTGCCATTGACCAATGTAAAATATATTGTTTAATATCACAGTAAAAAATTTATACAGCCATCTAAGAAAACTAAAAAAACAAAATGACTGATTCCATTATTATTTACCACTGCTAAGCTCCACAATAGTTCATATTTGGCACAGGAACATTTTTATGCAGAAACTCCAGTCTTGAGTTTTTTAATCATGAGAATTAAAAGATTTTGTGATGCAAATTGAATTATTTAGTAACTCTAAGATAGCCCAGTATGAGTTTGACTGAAGGCATGTGTGAATCGGTCATGTAATGGAATGGCTCCTTGTTCAGATATGATCGTGCCTTGTGCCCAGCATGTAGAAATGGTGGTCATAATTTAATTGTTAAATGACAGTCAGCTGAGCTGCCAATAATTTAGCCATCAAAAACAGTCAGGAGCATAGACCAGTGAACGGTGTATCTCAGTAAAATTAATGCAGTCAACAATTATAATTCTATCATTAATATTACTTTGAACTGTTTCATTCTGCTACTAATTTACATCTTACATTTGTGTCAAATCAAACCCACTCAAGCTAAATAGTTCACTAATGTAACTCTTATACTTACAATATGCAGTCAGATTACCTGTTTGACATTAACAACATCACTTAACACCATGAAAATATACTGTACAATAATGGTCAACAGACTAGTATTTTAGTTATTGGATGTGATCCTGTGTTTACAGAAAGCTATTCTTGTTGTTCAGTTGAGAAGGAAAGTTTCCTTTTATGATATAAGGTGTGCTACAGCTTTGCCAATGTATCAAAAATAACTCTGTATAAATCAGTTTCCATAACCAAAAAAAAAAAATTCTAAACACACTGGAAAATTATTTTGCTGACCATTACATTTTTGTTTCTCACAGTGCAAAAACACAGGGATTATAAGGAAGAATTTTCAGCTTTGAGACAAAAGAGTGCATTCCCTTATGCAAATATACTAACTTTATGCAAATTTAGAATTCTGTACCATAACAAGGTTATGGCAATGCAACAGTTATTCATAAAAATAGTCTGGCACATTGAAACAATTAATTGATATAGACAGCTAAATCACTACTTAAATGTGAATCTCCATATATTTGTATATTTTATAATTATAGTTATATACAATTATATGACTAGAATTATTTTAACCATTTATTGTATTAGTTTTTTTACTGGGAAAAGATACAGTTAATGTAATGTATTTTTGCTGGATTTGTTTTTGCAATGAGTATTACTGAATTATGCTCTTGCCCTCTGCAATAATTGATTGGATTAAGCAGTATTGAAACACATTAACTGAGTATTTACAATCTATTAATTTATTTTATTTATCAATTGTCTGTTGGTTGGGAAACATTAAGTTGTATTTTATCCTACTATAAACCATGGGCTTTAAATTTTTAATATATCACCTTCTACCACTGCTCTGACCCCCATTACCCTGAACTGGATGAGGAAGGTTGAGATAAAGAATCCCGAATGCACAGTAGAATGATGTGCTATATGTCCTAAATGTGAAAACAAAGGGTTTGATGAAACAATAAATATAAAAAAGTTACTGCTGAGAAATTGCTCAGTGTTTTTCACATCCACATTTTGAGAGGCTGGCAGTGAACCTGGGGCCTTTGAGTCATTAAGTAGCAGGTTTATCCCATTGAGCTAAAATGATATCCTTCTGCTCATCTGAGCAAGCAGGCTGCTGACTTCTACTGTAGCTGTGAAGGTGTCATGTTCTACAGTGCTGGGCTCTCTCCTTTTTCATCCCTTTGCCCTTCTCTATACAAACCCTTTCCCTGTGTGATCCTGGACAAGCCTACAAATGTCACTGGTAAGAAATCTCACAAGGCCTCTGCCCCCTATATTTCACATGCTCACACGGCAAGGCTTTCTTTAAACCCAGGGCCTCTGAGTCAGATGTCCGCTTTCTCAGCTGAGCAGAGAGTGTTCTGTTTAGGCAACTGCTTACTGACCCTCTCTCGCTCTCTCACAAATATCTATATTTTAAATTTTAAGCAGCCCAGGAGACCATATGTACTTTGGACTATGGGCCCCATGGTATACTTATGCTTTTACCAGTACTCTAGCCTTTAGTTTAGTTTTGTGCTTCTTTGTTTATTTATTTTATTTTATTTTTTTGCAAATTATTTTGGTATTTTTGTACAGCAAAATTAAATGATTTTGTTAATTTGTTTCTTTTTGTGTGTAATTGTTTGTTTTCATTAAGCTTTCTCTTTTTATTAAACATTTATTTTTTTCTTTTTATTGCATTGATCTACTTTGTGATTTTCCTGAAGAGCAGATATTCCCAGTGCTGCAGGTTTGGTGGCAATTTATATTATCTATAAGTCCTAAACCATATACTATGTACCTGGCAATCAGTTTTGTCCATAGGTATTTTTGTATACCCAACTACTTACACAAATAAAAGAATATAATTTAATAATTTGCAGTCACCATACAAAATCCTTAAATGCACTTCAAATTTCCTCCATGCATCTGTTATCCTAATAACTTAATACACTTGTGGGTTATTATCCAGGTAGTACAAAGTACAATTTAGGAACCTTTACTGTATGGGGCACACACCTATCTCAGGACATGATCACTCACACTCATACAGGGTCAGTTCTGAGTGCCCATTTGTTTCGGGTTTGGGACATAAGAACTCGTGGCACATGTTCAATGTGCCAAGGCCACACACACAATGTTCAGTCCAGGATTCATAGAGCTATGAGGTAGCAACACTAACCATAAAGCTAAGCTTTTATGAAATGCTTTTATTAATTTAACATTAACTATAATATATTCCTTGATTATATATTTATTTTACCACAGGTATTGTTTTTGGGTTAGTCGTACATATGTGTGCTTTGTTAATAACTAAGCTGAAACCCAATACAAAACTAATACATTTTCTGTTGCATGTGCAATAATTATAAAAGTAACAGTAAGGCAGGCCAATTTAGCCCATGAACAGTTTGTGGCAACTGTACTCCATACAGGAAAACAACAGAGATAAACTTTAGCTGAGGAAACTGGGTCTTAGGTTACTGAGTTAGTCAGTCTGATGTCACAAAGGTTCATTACAATTATGCAGAGAAGTGTCACTTCATTATTATAAAGTTTAAAGAAAGTGGACATGGACATAGTTACAGTATACATAGGCGGGTCTTCTTCCAATATACATATATTGAAATATACATGCATCATTTTTTCTTTCCTGTTATTCAAATGTACTCTTTTATAGAGATCAAACCTGTTTTAGAAGCAATGATCACAGGACAAGAATCAGGCTTTGACCAGGCAGTAGTCAGCAACTGCAAACATCATGCAACCAAGAGCTGCCAGTTGACTTGGCAACATGCCACTGGAATGTGTCAGGAAGGAAGGGACCCCAGCGAATACTCACACAAACATGCAGACTGCACAAAGAGAGCACCAAAGTGCAAAATCAAACTTGTGCTTCAAGTGCATGAGTTAACATCATCCTTCCTTTTTAAAGCAAACAATACCATCAGGTTAAAAATGTTAGATTTGTTATGTTATATGTAACAGGTAATATATTAGACTGCATATTATGCTAATGGCCTGTATAACAATAAATGCATATAATATTTGAGGTGGCATCAGATCTTTGAAGAGGGTCACCAACAAAGAATATAATGTCGTAAATGCTATCAGGAATGAGCGGCTAAAAGGTCAAAAATAGAAACCGTTCGATTGAATTGGTTTGACTAACAGTTCTAGGCACTTGTAATATGTTTGTGGGTTGACAAAATGGACCGATCATTTGTATTATAATAAAGCAGAAGTACAGTGGCACTTGAAATGCAGCAACAAAAGATCCATCCATCCATCCATTTTCCAACCCGCTGAATCCAAACACAGGGTCACGGGGGGTCTGCTGGAGCCAATCCCAGCCATCACAGGGCACAAGGCAGGAACCAATCCCGGGCAGGGTGCCAAACCACTGCAGGATACACACACACACCAAGCACACACTAGGGCTAATTTAGAATCGCCAATCCATCTAACCTGCATGTTTTTGGACTGTGGGAGGAAACCGGAGCGCCCGGAGGAAACCCACGGTGAGTATATGTAAACTCCACGCAGGGAGGACCCGGGAAGCGAACCCAGGTCTCCTAACTGCGAGGCAGCAGCGCTACCACTGCGCCACCGTGCCACCCGCAACAAAAGATATTCCACAAAAATGTAAATGTGGTAAGTACTGGAGCGAGTTCATGCCAATACACACCTATGTTATAGTCTGACTTATTGTCTTGTAGTGAGAAATCAAGCAAAATGACACCTTTTATTGGCTAACTAAAAAGATTACAATATGCAAGCTTTTGAAGCAACTCAGGCCCCTTCTTCAGGCAAGATGCATCAGCTGCCCCCAATCAGTGTCTGCTTGGCAAATAACTGAATAATTATGAAATGAAAACAAAAGGTTTGAGGTTTTTATTTTATTTTGAATGGATTTATAATATATTGAAGCAGCCATCACAGAAGCATGTCATTTGGCTTTACTTTGTAAGGCGGCTATTTGTAAATGCTCACTTATTCCAGCTTTTCTTTCCAGCTCACAGTAAACTGGTGCTTATCCCATTACGAAGAGGTACAAGCTAAAAACCAACCTCTTCTCTCAAGTTTGCATATTAAGTTTCTTATGAGAAAGAATGGAGACTTGCCATTAACAGTATACCCTCCTGATATTATTTTCATTATAATTTGTGGTCACTGTTAACACAGATATGCTGCTTATTCAAATCGGACCATGTTTACACCTGTTTTATGTAATACTGTATTACAATTGTGACCAGCCAAGCAAAAAACAAGAAGGTGGTTTTAAACCACAAGAATGCAAATTAAGAGCACCTGCAACCAAAAAGATCAACTGTTTTTTTAAAAGGAGTGCATGTCTATATAATAATACAATTAAAAACCTCATGTTCTCAGTATTGCATATTAAATTTTTAAAGAGCACTTTTGCTTCTGCAGTAGTTTTAAACAATTTCATTATGTTCTCTTACTTTTGCCATTTTTAAATTGTTAACCCAGGCAAGTTAATGGAAGTGTTTAACTTCAGATTGGAGAATCAGGTCAAGCATCTGTTAGGCTTCCAAAACTGAATGACGTGTTTCACTTACTTTCCCAATTTAAGCCTGCGCCAGTAGACATTGCTATTACTTTCCCACTCTTAAGAACTTTGAAAGGTACACCCATCTTATTTGCACTGACAGAAGTAACTCACTAACCAAGAAAAGTTGAAATAGTGTGATGCAAAAGAAGATGGTTGCAGGCAAAAAGGAGTCCTGGGCTCTCTATATTCTACCAAAGGCCTCTCCCAAACCTGTGGTTTACTTCTTAGTGCATCATATTAAAGGTTGTGTGGTTTTATTTTGCATTGTGCGCAGCGCAGCCTTAATGCTCCAGAACACTGGGTTCAAATCCTGATTTGGTCAATGTCTATATATTTTTGATTGTTTTTTTTCTCTGACCATTTCAGTTTTCTAAAAAATCCCAAATATATGCAAATTAAATGACAACTGTAAAATGTTCCAGAATGAGTGAATGTAGATTTGTGTGTGAATATGCCTTCTGATAGGATAATCGTACTGTATTAAAGCTCCAGGCTCTTTGATCCTGAATTGGACTAAGCAGGCTTATAAAATGATAGATTAATTTAATAACCTCAAGTGGCATGGTAACACAGCAATTAACACAGTTTTATCTTATGTCCAGGTTATCTTCTATGTTTAGTCTGCTCATCCTTTTTTATCTTTTGGTATTCTGGCTTCTTCCAATAGATAGTGTATTTCTCATTGTGAGACCATATGTGCTCTGATGGAATAATGTTGCATCTTTGCCCTGAGCACAGTGCTGCTGGTGTAGGCCCTGGTTTTTGATGATCATCTAAAGAATTTTGAAAATGTATGGATTTGTTCTCTTGTAAACTTTTCCGTAATGATAATGTCTTATATAAGTTGAGCTCATAAGTTTACATACCATAGATGAATTTGTAAGATGTGTACCATACTTTAAAGAAAAGATGAACGATCAGGCAAAACACATTTCATTTACTTTTAATGAAATATTAAACCATAAGGCATCACCGAATAGCACAACCAATAAACAAAACAGTGTAATAAGGAAAATAATGAGATGGTCCCCGTTCAAATGGTTGCATACCCTTAGTTCTTAATTGCCCCCTTTAGCATTAATGATGGCATGCAGTCTTTTGTGATAGTTGTGGATGAGGCCCATAATTTTTCTCAGGTGGTAGAGCTGCCCATTCTTCTTGGCAAAAAGCCTCTAAGTCCTGTAAATTTTTGGGTTGTTTTGCATGAACTGCACATTTGAGATCTCCCTACAGTGGCTCAATGATTAAGGTCAGGAGACTCTGATGGTCACTCCAGCACTCACTTTTTTCTGCTGTAGCCACTGAAGGGTCGACTTGGCCTTATGTTTTGGATCATATGTCGTGTTGGAAGATCCAAGTGCTTCCCATGCGTATGTAATTTGTCCTCCGATGTTTTCCGGTAACATGCTGCATTCATCTTCCCATCAATTTTCACTGTGTTACCTATGCTGCTGTACCTGACACACCACCAGAGCATCAGAGATCCACCTCCATGTGTCACAGCAGGGATGGTGTCCTTTTCATCATGGGCCTTTTTGCATCCTCTCCAAACATAGTGTTTACAGTTGTGACCATAAAATTCAATTTTGGTCTCATCACTCCAAAGGACTTTGTTCCAGAAGGTTTAAGGGTTGTTTTGGATGCTGTTTGGCATATTGTAAGTGGGCTGTTTTGTGGCATTGGCACAGTAAACACTTTTTGTTACAATTCAACTATGCAGCCCAATTTTGTTCAAGTGCCTACTTATTATGCATCTTGAAACAGAAACATTACTTTTTGCAGAGAAGCCTGTATCTCAGCTGAAATGGCTTGTGGGTTTTTCTTGGCATTTTGACAAATGATCTTTGCAGTTGTGGCTGAAATCTTGGTTGGTCTACCTGACAGTGGCTTGGTAACAACAGAATCCCTAATTTTCCAGTTTTTTATCTATTTGAACACTACTGACAGGCATTTTGAGATCTCTGAATATCATTTTATATCCTTTTATTGATTTATACAAATCCACAACCTTTTCTTCCCAGTTCTTTGACAGTTCTTTCGCTTTCGCCATGGCTTGGTGTCCAGCAAAGTCAGTACAGCTCTGCATAAAGTTAAATTGACTTTTTATAAACAGACACTGATTACAATCAAAGAGGTTACAGGTGTGGACACCCTACCTTAATTACCCTTGATTTGAACCTGTGTGTGTCAACTTGTATGTTGTGAAGCCAGGGCATGTACAACCTCCCTAACCTGACACAGACAGGCAGACACATGTTTAGCACACAACACACAGGTTTATTTACAACTGGAGAGCTCTATTTCCCTGCTCCCCACAAAACAGTACATAAGCACCTCAGTACAGAGTACACAGCACACTTCTTCTCTTCTTCCTTCCACCTCCACTCCTTCAGGCAAGCTTCATCCACCTCCTCCCAACTCCGGCTCCTCGAATGGAGTAAGGCAGCCCCTTTTATGGGGCACCGAAAAGTGTTCCTGGTGGCTAACGAGCTTCTTCCGGCAGCACTTCCAGGTGCGGCGGAGGTGCTGCCAAATAGGGCCCCAAACATGTCTGTGTGTCACCTGGCAGTGGCAACAGACCCAGACAGGATTGTGCTTCCGGATTGTGCTTTCCCCACTGGAAATCAAGGGGTCTGCCCCCTGTCGATCCGGGGGAGAAACTGCCTGGAAATACAGTACTCTCTCCCCTCGTCCTTTCATAATTAGAGCATCCACAACACTGCTCCTCCCCCAGCTGAGCCTTGTGGGGTGAAGGGTCCTGTCTCGCGAGGGCTGTTTTTCTGTTGGATGGGAAGTTGCTCTCGTCCAGGCCATGGTTCTGTCCTGAAAGATAGAAAGCACAAGGGGATGGGGTGGTGCTGTGCCCTTTCCAGGCATCTTTTGAGACCTTATTGGAACAGCACCTCCACTCATGGCCATCTCAGTGGCACTTCTAACAGCACCACTCCCCACTTCACGTCCGTGCCCCCCGGACATGAAAGCATTGCAGGAATGCCTGCTCTGCCTCCCGATCAACATCCGGAAGCACTTCTGGTTGTGGTGGAAGTGCTGCATACCAAGGCTCCGGAGCTGTCCTGGCGCCTCCTAGATAGATATATAGATACTTTATTAATCCCAAGGGGAAATTCATGTACTCCAGCAGCACCTTACTGATACAAAAAACAATATTAAATTAAAGATTGATAATAATGCAGGTAAAAACAGACAATAACTTTGTATAATGTTAATGTTTACCCCCCCCAAAGGGTGGAATTGAAGAGTCGCATAGTTTGGGGGAGGAACGATCTTCTCAGTCTGTCAGTGGAGCAGGACAGTGACAGCAGTCTGTCGCTGAAGCTGCTCCTCTGTCTGGAGATGACACTGTTTAGTGGATGCAGTGGATTTTCCATAATTGATAGGAGCCTGCTGAGCGCCCGTCACTCTGCCACAGATGTCAAACTGTCCAGCTCTATGCCAACAATAGAGCCTGCCTTCCTCACCAGTTTGTCCAGGTGTGAGGTGTCTTTCTTCTTAATGCTGCCTCCCCAGCACACCACCGTGTAGAAGAGGGCGCTCGCCACAACCGTCTGATAGAACATCTGCAGCATCTTATTGCATCTTATTGTGGTAGCCACGGACACCCGCAGGGTTGAGCTTCTAAGCTCCAGTTCCGTGGCCTCGATGTAAACCATGGGGGCTGCCCTTTCGTGTCCTGGGGGAGTTACTGCTGGTGATATGTCCACTCCCCCGGTCTTCTCTTCAAAAGGGCGTCCCAACTAAGCAAGATCCCCAGCCGTCCATCAGAAATGTCAAAACATCCATGAAAAAAACTAAAGATACTTAATAATTAAGTTGTCAGTTATCTAGTCCTATGGCTCACAACATCCCAAATATATATATTTTTGCTAAAATATTGTTACTTGGAGGACCAATCTGCCTGACATGAATCCCAACAGTGAATTGCTACGTTCTGAACTTGTCATTGAATATCCAGATTGAAAACTATTCTCATAGACCAGGAAACCTATGAGTTTGCATGGTATCAGAGTCCCCTTGATTGAAGTTTGTTTATGGATGTCTCATCTGATCTGAGACCATATAATCTAGACCGGGGTGCCCAATACATCGATCGCGATCTACCGGTAGATCGGAAAGGTAGTGCAGGTAGATCGCGTTGCATTCAAAAAAATTTTTTTTTAAATGTTAGTCTATCATATATCCTCCCTATGGCATTTGCCACTTGATTGACATACAGGGCGGCCAGTCTGAAATCTCTTTTCTTCTAACACACTGGTCATCCCGCACGCACGATCAAACGCACAAGCTACTGCAAAACTCCAGCTATCTAAGTGATCTAGTTAGCCTTCCAATTTATATCGACTAAAGAAGGGATTTTAAAAAAAAAATTGATGGGGGGCGGGTTTGGGCTCAGGGTATGGGCTGGATGTGGAATTGGAAGAGGATTTTTTTTTCTCACAATGCGTTTGTCTGATCTGTCAATCTATCATTGCTATTCCAAAGAAGGAAAATGTGGAAAGGCACTTTCGAACTGTTCATAAAAACTATGAAACTGACTTCCTTCCGAAAAGCGATCAGAGAAAGAGAAAGGAGAGGGAACTAAAATCGCAGTTAATCAGACAGCCGTCATTTTTCACTCGGCTGAATTCAAAAGCAAAGGCAGACACACCGAAGCATCGTTCCGGGTGAGTCACTCGATCATTAAGCATAAGAAGTTTTCCAAGATGGAGAGATGATAAAAGAGGCCTTCGTTGAGGCAGGCTAGGGAGAAATTCCTGCTGAGATTTCGAGTCCCCTGGCCAGAGAAAAAGGAGTTTCTCCTTGTCATTGAACATGCAGAATATAAGCAACTTAATAACAATCAATGGCCGCTAGACTTGGCATTTTTTTTCTGATCTGACCAACATGTTGAATAAGCTTAATTACAGCTGCAAGGAAAAGAGAAAACCATGGTCAATGTGATTAGCTCAGTTAATGCCTTCAAATGAAAAAAGCAACATCTGTCCTCAAAGCTGCAGCGCCTTGATTTGGGGAACATCCAAAACCTCACTTCAGAGCTGGAGACGCAATGGAAGGCGTGTGCGCAACTTGACAGCATATGCTACACAGAGCAGATTGAAAATTGTCTGTCAGACTTTGACAGACAGTTTCAAGACTCAGCTTTACTTGAGCCAATCGCTACATTTAAGTGCTATCCATTTAGGGAAGATGTTGAGGGTGATTCACCCACCTCAAAAACTGCAACACTGTTTCACCTAAAACACCTCTACAGTGGAGGATGAGATTTTGACACTACAGGATGACATTCAGATGAAGTATGGGGCTCACGGACAGTTTTGGAACTTACTCACAGAGGAAAAGTACCCAAACATGAGGAAATGTGCTGCCTCCTTGACTGCATTATTCGGCTGTACTTATTTATGCGAATCAGCCTTTTCCCACATGAAGATTATTAAATCCATACTGTAGTGACCATAAATGTATTGTTATTGTGCCATAAGGGTTATTCAGTTATGCAAGGTACGACAACATATATTTTATGTATAAAGTATACTCAGTATATATATATATATATATATATATATATATATATATATATAATATGAGGGGTGCAATGGAGTGTGTATGCCCCAAATAAGGGCGAAATACGTTTTGCATACTCTTTGCATTATTTGACAGTAAACTATGCAACATTCTATGATCTGCTTCTCGCAACTGAGAGGGCACCTGTGGCGGATGTTTGCAGACTGGCAGACCATCCACATGCGTTACCTGGTAGGTAACCACCCATACAATCAGATCGGGACTCAGACAACGGATGCTATGAATGCAATTACTCCGAGGCTGTCAAATAAAAGAACCACACACCGTGGTAAAGAGTCTACGCTTCTGACGCTGACAACCGAGGTTTGATCCCCGAGAGGGAAGCAGTGGAGTGTGTACGCCTGATGAGCCCAAATAAGGGCGAAACACGTGTCGCGTACTCTTTGCATTATTTGACAGTAAACTATGCAACATATATATATATAGTGTTTTTAATGTAATTAGATCATTTCAACCTGGTCATTTTAAAAGTAGCTCGCAAGCCGAAAAAGTGTGGGATAAATGAAAAATAAATAAGATAAACGGAACACACTCTGGACACACTTGGAAGACTCAAATGGGAAGTAAGGCTGTGTTGGGAAGTAATATCAAATGCTCTTCTTCAGAATGGATGGTGTTCAGGTTCTCACCAGTGGAGGCAGCTACTAGAAGCTGGAAGAAGAAAAAAAATAATTAGGACCTTTTGGAGGAAGAAACCTTTCATGTAATGTTATCAGTAAGGTTTCTACAGTTAACAGAAAAATACTGGCAGACAAATATTGTGGCAGCAAAGTGAAGGCCCATGTGTGGGTGCAATTTGGCGAAACCATTCACTGACTCAAGAAAAATTTACAGAATTTTGCCTAAGCAATTCTTTAAAAAACGGTGGAGAAATATTGACTTCAAGTGGGGATACTGTGAAGGGGTGTAAATAGCAGTTTGATGAACTTCTACTGCAGTGGGTTGGCACCCTGCCCAGGATTGGTTCCTGCCTTGTGCCCTGTGTTGGCTGGGATTGGCTCCAGCAGACCCCCGTGACCCTGTGTTCGGATTCAGCGGGTTGGAAAAAGGATGGATGGATGGATAAACTTCTAAACCTAATGAAAATGTATTTTCAGAAGAGGCAGACCCAAAAAGCATCAGTTAGAGTTGAGTACATCTCAGACAGCGTAGTGTTTAAAAAGCTCCATCAATTATATTTGATACAGCATTTGAGACTGTCTTTTATGTATCATTGAAAAGTGAGAGAGAAGTGTCTTAAAACAGTGTCTTTGGTTTTTGCATTCCTAAATCTCTAAAAACCAAAGAATCATATAATTAATTTAAAACTTATAAAATCTTCACTCAGTAACAGCAAATTATCTGGCACTTACTCAGGACTGTTTCTTTGTGCATTTAACTCCAGGTCTACTTCAGCATCAATATCAGGAATTGCTATAAATCTTTCACCAGGAAAGAATTCACTCAATTTCTTTTATTTCACGCTTTATACCGTAAAAATCTATTCCTTCACATTGACTTACATATACTTCTGTCTTTTGTTTCTCCTAGATTGTGAAATTTTGACTTTTGTATTTTTTTTTTAAATTTTTGTTATTCTGTTTTATTGGATTAAAGACTGGATTTTTTTAGCTCTGTCTCCTTTGTCATTCTTGTATGTTAACTCACTTATTATTAAATGAGCATTGTTTTCGTCATTGTTAGCCATACGTTTTTATGGTTTTCTTAATTCCATTCCTGTTTTTGTTGTTATTAAAGCCTATATTGCTTTTTGCTTGGTCTGGACATTTTTTACAAGAAATGCACTGAATTACATTCTTGAATAGGCAGAAAGCTTGTTGTGTTATATTACAGTTTGCAGATGACCTGATTAGATCATGTTTTTGGCAATAAATTTGCAAGTGATGCTGTGTCCTCTGATGTAGCAGTGTTTCCATAAATTAAGTGGTCAATAGAAGGAGATCATTGGTGGGATTAGAAAAAAATCTTCCAAGGAAGGATGAATCTTTAAATTAAGGATATTTATTAATGACTTGAGAGAGAGATACAGTTTTACTGTGGAAAGGGAAGACAAGGTGGATGTGGGTTTCACTTTTACTGTTCCTCTTTGGTGAGTATTACAGGGTCTGCGTCTGACTTGGTAGAATATACTGTCTCTCAGAAAAAAAATTCTCTTTCTGAGTGCTTTACTATGGAAGTCATCTTCATTACTAAAAACCCAATGGAGATTATGGAAATATGAAAAAGGAAGAGATGTTTTTAATTTGATGAAAAGGAAAACAGTTTGGAGAAAGTAACTGTATAAGTCAAATAGTTAACTTTTCTCCTTGAAGGCCAATAGAGACAGACTGATGTCAACTAATGTTAAAGAATAGTAGAGTTGTGGCAGATAAATTGAATGTAAACCTGAAAGCTGGAAGGAAATGGTGAAGTTCTTGATGAATTCTGGAAGCTGGCTTCTGTAGCAGGAGGCAATACTGATACAATTGTCAATTAATCTTTTTTTTTAAATGTAAAAAAAAGTATAAAGCCTAGGAAGGAGGAAAAGAAACATTTTGCTACATCGTCTACATTGTTGCTATACCTAAGTACCATTCGTTATTTAATTGGGATAAAAATAACATGGGGTAAATGTTCTTAAATTTTTTCCTACTTTTGGAAAAAGTTGCTATTGATTCTCAGTGCAGCCTTTTGTGTATTGGCACCTAAATTTTCAAAATATTGAATTGTTTTTGTTATGTAATTTTGTTATGACACTACAGAAAGTATTTATTGTTTTCATTGTTCCGTGATGAAATTTTGTTTTTGTCTCACTGATTTAGTCCAGTACATGTTCATGGGTTGCTTGATGGTGCCCTTGCAAGTTGGGCTGAATGATGCCATTGTCACGATGACTTATACACCGAATGTGGCATCCAAGTTTACTTGATGTTCCCAAAGTGCTTAGTGTTGTGTTGATTGTTGAGTAATGGCTCAGAAACATACATTTGCTTTTTTGACAACATTTTTTGTTTTATGTTCTGAATTGGTGAAAGATTGGATTGATTTTCTGGTTTTGACTAAGCATGTTTATAGACATTTGAAATACACATATCTTCTTTCAACCCATCTTTATCTATCTCTGTGGCCTACCATATTCTGTCCTTAGATGCAATAAAATGTTTTGTTTCATACCTGATAATCAATGCAAGGTCTTAAACTTCAATCTCTTTTTCAACAAAGAAAAATCCTGACCCGACTGAACTGCTGAATGCCATGATTTTAGTCCCTGGTCCAGTGCATAACTTTCTTTCTTTCTTTCTTTCTTTCTTTCTTTCTTTCTTTCTTTCTTTCTTTCTTTCTTTCTTTCTTAGCACCTTTTTCTTTTTGAAAATTAATATCATTGTGTTGTATTTATACAACCTTTTACATTTTGGGCTTCTGCCTTTTTATAATGTTGTTCAGGGTCTGTTTTGACATATTTTGTCCTCTAGTGGTTACTTAGATATGTAGCTGTGATGGGAGTGCTGAAATTGTAAGAAAGATTGCAAACAGAAGATGCAGGAAGAGAAATAGTCGCAGACACAGACAAAGGTCAGAACACCATGAGAAAATAACAAGAGCCATGCAGCCCAAATCAGAAACCTAAATAAACCAACTATATTTATATGTTATTTAATTATATTTTTTTGAAATGCCTGCTAGTTGTGAGAGTTCAAGGGATCCATCAGAGACACTGGAAGCATCCTGCATGGAGCTGTAATACTGTCTTGTTTTTGTTTTGTATGTTTTGATATTTTGTGTTTTAATTTAGTCATCTCTCCCCATTTTAGCAATAAACACACAATTTTATTTTCATATTTTTGTGACTTTATTGAAGGCAGGTGTGAAGAAAGACATTACACCATGTAAATGGTAACACCATCCAGGCTGCATTGTTTAATTTTACTCTAGTGTGTGTTTTCTGCATAATTGAAAACCAACTTCTTGCAAAACCTGTGATGCATGTAGTCACCTTAATGTAGTGTTTGCTTGGAGACATTTTTTGCCAACATTCTGATAGTTGTGTTCCTTTCTAAACTATGTCCAGTAAATTCAGTTTGCCACAGGCAGACTCCAATCAAGTTGTAGATGCATCTCAAGGATAATTAAAGCAAATAGGATGCACTTGACCACAATTTGGAGTGCCATAGCAAAGGGGTTCAATACTCATTGAAATGAGACATTTCCGTTTTTGATTTTTAATAGTTTTGCTAATCTTTCTGAAAACATGTTTTCACTTTGTCATTATGCATTATTGATAGTAGGTTGATAGGCAAAAATGGAAAATGTATTTATTTAAAATGAAATCTACAACAGAATATATTGACAAAGTGAAGGGGTCTAAATACTTTCTAAATCTACACTTATTCATCCATTATTGGATCCTTTTAATCCACTTTTAGGTTATTGCAACACTGGGAGAAATGCAGGAATAAAGCTATAGTAACCTGGATGCACGACATATTCTCACACACTCATGCAGGGACAATTTAGAGTAACCAGTTAATATAACATTCATGTTGTTTTGGATGTGGGATGAAAAGTGGAGTATACAGAGGATAAAAACACACAGAACACTGGAGCAGGGCTTTGGATAGGAGTAAAATTCAGGCAACAGCACAAATCATTATATAACTTGAAAATGTTTCCATCTTTACTGGGCATTGTGTGAATTAGCCTTACATTTGTTGTTTTCATTAGCCATTGTTTTTAAGTGTCTAGATCTTTGCCATTACTCCTTTTGTTGGCAGTTATCTGTAAAGCATTCTTGCTCCATGTAATGCATGTGTTCTACTGATAACATGTAAAGAGTGTCTTATTCAAATATTTGTACAATAGACTCTTCAAAAATAAAGACAGAATGTGTTTGTTGGTGCAATAAATAAAGACAACTGCCTTGTCTTTTCTTATAATTATTTTTCAAGCTGTGTAGCAACCAAAATGACATCATTCTAACTATGCTGTAGGTCCTGACTGATTACATTGTTATTTTGTTGTGCTGCCAACTGAGCCATCCACCAAGTTATAAAAATTACTTGGCCTTCACCTGAGGCTGCCTAAAACATAATTATTTTTTTGTTAAAAGCAGACCCTAGAAATTTAGACATTGAGAATTTCAATTAATATTTTAAAAGAATTCAAGTTTTTGACCCTAGATTTTGTTTTAGTCGTGTTTGCCTTTTACTTCTATATGTATACTTGGACACCTTTGACTGATATTTGACTATATGTTTTTATTCTTTTATTTGTTTGATATTGTTTGTTTTACAATAGGCTGACTTACAGCATTTATGTGATAAACATAAGCAAAAAAGGTATGTCCTCTGGCTGTCATTCTTGCATCAGTGTTTCCCACTCTCAATGTTACTAATTTTTTTGTATGCCCATGCTTGACTGAAACCTACATATTCACAAATTTGACTTCTCCTCAACAAAATTGTTACTAGTGAACAGCCCATGTCAAATTTGCTGAGTTTGCAAATACAGTATATCTATCTTGAGACTCAACATAGATTTTCAAAACCGAATCCTGTGTTTGCTCCAAACTAAATCATTATTAGAATATGAGCATCTGAGTTCAGGATATGATGTGCCGGTGGTATAGAATTCATAAACATAGTATTGTGATATGGGATCCTTTATCTGAATTTGGAGTTGGAAAAAAAAAAACAACTTACCCAGATATTTCCGCCATTCATACTAATTTATATACAAGACATGATTTAAATTGAGGGTAGCACAGTGGTTAGAATTTCTTCCTTCTAACTCTGTGAGACTAGTTTCAAATCCAGCTTGCATGTGCTGTCCATGTAGAGTTTACATATTCTCAGTTCTTCTATGTGGTTTTTACTCCACACAGTCAATTTTTTATCTCACCTCCAAAAAATCTGCAGTTTTAATTCACTGGAGACTCCAAATATGTAATGGATAGACTCATCTGTGGCTGTTTGTTTCCATGTTGCCTTGCGCCTGATGCTCCCAGTATAGGTTCCAGCTCCCCAACAACCCTACATTGGATTAAGAATTTTCAAGTAATAGATAGTTTGATGTTTGATTAATCTAAATATATAAAAATATGTCACTTTAATAAGCACACTCACATATTAGTGGTACTGTTTGGGCTACTGTGTCACCCCTGAAGCATATACATTTGGTTAAGATTGTAAATAATGCTAAAAAAAAATGGATGGAGGATTCTGTTCCTTATGACCATTATCCTGAAAGCAGAGGAATCAATGTGAAAATTTGGGGTACCACCCCAGTAACTCAATTTACTTCAGAACTCAAAAAAGCGAAAATGACAACAGAAATAGTCCCAACAGAAAAACAACTCCAGCTCCAAAGAATTGAAATACTATCAAATTAAATTCACACAAAGTTAAGTAATCACTCATCTGAGCTCCTCTCTCTTCTGTGGTCCTCTCAAAATACTACCTTACAGGGGTTCTGTCTCCAGGACTGGAATGGGCAGGACTTCCTTCAAACCTTACTGCTGGGCTTGGTCGACCTCACTGGGCATGTTTTTCTGGGCTGTTAAAAGAAGAGGAGACCGTTAGCAACAGTGCCCGTCTTGTAGTGAAACTACTTATTTTGGCTGAGCTGGTCGGGGTTCCCTTGGAGAGCATGCATGACAACCTTGAATAAAAAGCAATTCCATAAAACTATTAATTGTGGGCACATGATAATGTGTTAGGAGAGACAACTTTTACAAAAAAGTTAAAAATTCATGAATTGACTACTGTATGTCTGCAATGATTTCTTTTGATTCTATCAAGTTGTTCAAATTGCTTCACAAATGTTTGATCAGGTACAAAAAGAATAAGAGTATAGAAAGGATCAAATTAGTAGCACTAGTTACAAACCATTGTCAAACATTAAACACCAAATTAATATGTGAAGGCCAAATGTCTGAATTTGAGTAAGCAAAAACAAGCAGGAATAAAAAGAACACAAAAGTACAAAATGCTAGACAAGATCCTCGAACAAATTATATACTTTGTGAAAGGTTACGTGTAAGAATGTCAACAAAGATTTTAGATCACCCACAATAATGACAGTCCACTAAAGGGGAATTACCTAAGTTCATAGTTCAGTCAGAGCAGATCACTTAAAAAAAACAAAAGCTAAAGAATGATGAGTAGGAAAGAACAGGATTTTGTTATCAGTTTAGAGCCAAACCCTCAAAGGGCAATGGACATTCAATTGGAATTCTTTTGATGTTTAGATCAGATCAGACTGTCACCCTGACCTGAGCAGTGAGCTGCCACAAAGTGATCACACCCAGAAGGAGTCGTTTTGGTGAGAGATACAAACTCAGTAGGTATTTGAAAAAAGACATAATATACAAATAGTACTCCTAAAACAGTGCTAGTGCTTCACTCTTTGAATGTTACTGCTAGAAAAATTGTTGCGCAAAGATCAATATCTGGGGTTTATTTTAACATATGTAGCTTAACTTCAGCAGATTAGTACTGCTGTGATCAGCACTCTGAGCTGGATACGTTGTTTAGAGCAAACAGTAATGCAGTATACCAGAAATTTAATGGGTATTCCATACTAAACGTTTGCTGTGGACAGAGCGTGTAATATGGTGAAGTTCATCATAAGTATTTCAGCAAAGCAGAATTTGAACCCTTACCCAGGAATATAGCAAGGCTAACAAAAGGGCAGTGCTCCATGTCATTAAAGCAGAGAAGCACAGAAAACAGGCCCCTGGACTTGCGTAATGTGGTGAAGAAAGGTAAGCGCTGGCAGCACTGCAGGGAGCCTCCAAAGGAAATTCAAAGTGATGCTATTAAGTTATTGATGCAATAAATATGTGAGATAATAGAAAATGCATTGAAAATTATCACTGAACAGTGGCAGACTTCAGTATAAAGGTGGTTGTAACAATCGGTAGTTGTCTTAGTGAAGTAAGTCTTCACAGGAAAGCTGACACTGGTGAAGTAGCAATCCACTGAAATGTCCAGCATGAGATACTCACAAAGCAGTGAGAGGAGTTAGCACTCCTACCAGAATCAATGAAAGAATCTACAGGTGAAGGCCGGGATTTGTGTAGCACCACTACTTGGAAAACAAGAGTAGATAGTGCTGGGGTCACTAAAAACAGAATACAGTAATCCCTCCTCGATCGTGGGGATTGTGTTCCAGAACCCCCCGCGAAAGGTGAAAATCCGCAAAGTAAAAACCATATGTTCATATGGTTATTTTTATATATTTTAAGCCCTTATAAACTCTCCCACACTCTTATAAACATTTCCCGCACAATTATACAGCATAAACCCTTTGTATTCTCTTAGATATTAGGTAAGATTCATTGAAATTATGTATGTAAACACACTGTTTATATACAGTAAAACCTAAATATTATTTTATAGATATCAAGCATCTCTGATATCACATATATTACAGCCATTACGACAGACAGGCCACCAGCAATAAATATGTACAATGCAAGAAAAATTGTATACAGTAAAATGTGTTGTGATGGATGGCCACCTAAATATTCAGGCCCACACCTCCAGGCCGCCAGGTGGAGCCCTCCCAAGAGCATGGAGGTTCCACGAATTCCAGCAGGGCCTTATGGACCTTGTAGTTTGTATACACAACCCTGCTGGATACCTTGGGGATCACCGGGAGTCGCTGTAGGGAGGCTGTCAGACTCTTATGTGCCCTATAACCCGGAAGTGCGTCATTATCACATGACAAGAAGAAACGACGTGCTTCCGGGTTGAAGAATAGGACTTTTACCCTGACCCGGAAGTAATGAGAACTTGTGGATTGTGGGACAGGAACACCTCCGGGTCAGGGGATATAAAAGGACTCTGGGAAAGCCCAGACATTGAGCTGAGCTGGGAGGAAGGGTGGCGAAGTGTCTGGGAGAGGAGGAGTGTTTATTGTGCTTGATTATTGATTATTGTATGTATAGTGTGGAGTGGAGGGTGCTTAGTGCACAGTATTATTATAAAAATAAAAAGTCTTGGACTTTTACCTGGTGTTTGGCGTGGTACCTGAGGGTTCGAGAGGTCGCTAGCAGCCTCAACTGTTACAGTGTGTACAGTGATACTAAACTATGTACATGTAATAAGTACTGTACGTAGAAAAATAATTATGTTACTCACCAACAATGACACGGCGACTTGTCTGATAACGATGAGTTTAATTTTACTGCACAACAAAGGAGAGCGTTACAGCTCTTCTAAAGGAGCCTTTTCAGGCGACTGTGTAGCACCGCAGTTGTTCTTCTTCCGGCAGTCTTCAATCCAAATCCCTAAAGCAGATTCCATCCGGACTACCACCTTATTACATCCACTTACATCTCGTTTTGCTCCCTGGTTAAAGGACACTGCAGCCATAGATCTTATATTCTTTTCCTCCTTTTAAAATAAAAAAGAATCGTGGACTCATTGATTCCGTAATGGCGTCCTGCAGCGGTGTAGCTGTTCCCTTCCTTCAACATATCCAAAACTTTTACCTTTTCGGAAATCGTTAGCATCTTCCGTTGGCGCTTGGGCACGGTCCCTGAAGCAGTAGCAGGAGCACATTGATGCTGAATGAGCGAGACGAGACTTCCTGGTTAATGTAGCGAAGCCAATCCGTCGCTGAGCCAATCAGCACACAGGAACTTAACTGCGTGCTCTGATTGGGTAGCTTCTCAGCTATCTGCCAATAGCGTCCCTTGTATAAAATCAACTGGGCAAACCAACTGAGGAAGCATGTATCAGAAGTAAAAAGACCCATTGTCCGCAGAATCCTGCGAAGCAGCGAAAAATCTGCGTTATATATTTAGATATGCTTACATATAAAATCCGCGATAGAGTGAAGCCGCGAAAGTCGAAGCGCGATATAGCGAGGGATTACTGTATTTCTACAATTAGCTTTCCCATGAACTTGCTCAAGATAAGCCTGGAAAAATGGATGGATGGTACTGTAAAAAATTATAACTGTTCATAAGCATGGCATCAAACAGTCAAAAAAGTTTCATTCAGTGAATCACAAAGTGTTTAAAACCAATTGCCCCAAAAGTTTCCTTTTTAGATGAATCAAAAATCAAAACTGAATCCACATCCAAGATGACAAAGTGTTAAATTATAGTCTTAATTATTAAAACAGAAGGAAAAAGTTCAGATAATGAAAATGCATAGAGAGGAGTGGCAACAAGCCTGTACCAGCCTACCAGTCTGCAGACAGGAAAGACAAGGAGAGAGCAAGAACCAAACACAGCTACAGTATATGAGGAAAGAGACTGACAAACTAATGGAGAGCTTCTCCAAAAAATATTTTGGGTACTCTGAGCTCTTCCATAGTCAATAAGACCTTTACATTAAGATAGATAGGTGAAATATGGCTATTTGCAAAGGCTCAATAAATAACATTAATTAAAACTAATACTTAATATTGTATTGTGGAATGGAATTTTCTAAAAACAACACAATTGGAAAAAGTTGTGTTTAACTGGGACAAAGCCAGCAGCAGGCTTGGGACTATATTGTTATAAAAAGGTGAAATTTCAACCCAGGTCTAAATAAGAAAGTCTGGCAAATAATTGGAGGATTGGGGTTCTCTCAAATCTCAAATCCATTTTAAATTGTTGCACAATGTAAAATCAATTTTGCCAGATATTAATGAAGAGGCATGAAACTGATGACGTGCATAATATCTCTTCCCAAAAAATAATTATCCCAAGTTTCCCTGCAAAGGAACAAGAGGTTACCAACACACTCTTACCAAAACTAAACCTGCTGTCCTTGGAAACGATCATCAGAGAACCCTTTAATGTAAAATATGCTGCAGCTTTGGTAAATGTACTGTAGCACTCAATTCTATGCTGTGCACACTCTGGCCCTGACTATGAGCATTTCCATGGGATACTTGATGCCAAGCCAAATGGATTGGTGGATAAGAGATCTGTGAATCTCTACAATTTTTCACCAGTATTGTCATTTACATGAGGTCTCAGGGTTGTATTTCCCGGATGACACTGTGAGTTAGAAAAAAATATTTGTTAATAGGATATACCTCATTGTTAAAGTGTCTCCAGCAGGTAGAAGGACCCAAGAAAAAATGGAAGAAAAAGACCATCTTTGGTTGTGTTTTTTTAAATTTATATGAATGTTTACTTACAATTATTTTTTTCCCTTTTTAATATAATAAAACACTTTATTATGTTTGTCAGATGCATTTATGTAGGATAGCCAAGATGTTCAGGATATGTTAAAACTGCTTACAAATATCTTTTGCAGGTGGAGCACAGACAGGATAAGTGACTTACTCAGGGTCATACAGTGAGTCACTGGCAGGAACTAAACCAGAACTTTGGGCTTGACATTCCATTGGCTTAGCCACTACACCATACTGTCTGCCAGTCCCAACTCAAGACCCAAATGGTAAGGTGTGATAAAGTCCCAAAAATCCAGCAATTAAAAGTATACCCAAAAGTGTGGGTGGGTAAGGTTGACATGATATTGGGTTTGGGGATTAACCAAGGTAAATAAGCCCCTGAAGGCAGCCCTGCCGTCTGCCTTACTTTATATAGATAATTTTTAACTTCCCTTAGCTTTTTTTCTGTAATGCTCCTGCTACTGGCATATCTATTATTCAATGTGTATATTAGTCATTGTCTACACTTACAAACAAACACACTTTGTTTTACATATATCACCTTCTCAATAGACTTTACATATACAGAGCTATTTTAAAATTGTTAGTATTTTTTTTTTTTTACAATTGGAGCACAGGCAGGGTAAGTGACTTATTCAGGTTCACATAGTGAGTTAAAATGGTGTTACATTACATGACTTCTAGTCAGAGGGGGTGTCAAACTTGATGACCACAGCTGCTGATCTCATCACCAGAGTATGTCAAATTACATGACTAGAAATCACATTGCATGACAAATGATATGACTCAGTAACAGCTTTCTTGCACAATTTCACATTTGAAACGACCCTTTTTCCTGACAGCCAATAACATACTGCTTGACAAAGCCTTTGCTGTACAGATGCTTTCCAGGTGTGGCGAGTTCAGACTTAATCTTGACCCTATTTTTTTCTTTTTTCCATTCTGTTGTGAAACATAAAAATCACAATGCATTAGACAGATATTGAACCCTTGCATACATTTTAGATGAGTTCAATTTTTTCACTGAAATAGATTTTCCTGAACTGCGTAGAATAATTTCTCAGCTGAAACCCTCCACCTGCATACTTAACCTAGTCCCAACAGGCTTTTTCAAGAGGTCTCCAATGTGCTAATTAATAATGTGCTTGACATAGTGAACTCATCATTAAATACAGGGATCTTCCCAGACTGTCTAAAGACTGCAGTTGTCAAACCCCTGCTCAAGAAATAATCTAGACTCCTCTGTCTATGACAACTTCAGACCAATTTCTAATCTGCCCTTCTAAAACAACATTTTAGAAAAAGCAGTTTTTAAGAAATGAATGATTACTTGAGTTACTATTCTATTCTTAACAATCTTCAGTCAGGTTTTGAAATAAATCATAGTACTGAAACTGCGCTGGTTAAAGTAGTAAATAATTTGTGGGTTACTGTGGACAGAGGCCGTATATCAGGTCTTGTTCTCTCAGATTTGAGTGTAGCATTTGACACAACAGACCACAGTAGTCTTATAAATCACCTTAGACAATGGGCGGACCTCTCTGGCAGTGTCTTAAATTGGTTTCAGTCCAAATTAACAATGTAGAAAATTCTTTGTTAAGTTGTTGTGATTGTACTTTGGAAGTCCATGATAATTTAAATGATGTACCACAAAGATCTATTCTGGGTCCCCTACTTTTTTCAACATGCTTCCATTTGGTCAGATTATCTCAAAGCACAAAGTGAGCTACCACAGCTATGCAGATGACACACAGTGTTATTTATGTATAGTGCCTAGTTACCCTGATGCTTTTGTCTCTCTGACCAAGTGTCTCAGCAATTTTTCCAAGGAAATTTCCCTTCTGAAACTAAATAAGGAAAAAAGTGTTTGTCAAAATGGAAATAGTGAGGGTATTAGAAGTAAACTTGATCCCTTAGGTTTAAACGTCAAGGTGGAGGTAAAGAATTTAGGTCTAATCATGGACTTTGACCTAAACTTTAAATAACATATTAAGCAGATTACTAGGACTGCATTTTTCACTTAAGGAACTCTGCAAAAGTTAGACCTCTTATAACACTGTAAGAATAAATTAATTAATGTTTTTGTTTTTAGTTGACTATAATATTGTAATGTAATGCACTCCTAACAGGATTACTTAAGAAAGACATCAATTGGTTGCACATCTCACCAGTTTTATCATCATTACTTTGGTTTCCCATGTTATTTAGAACTGACTTTACTAATGGTGTATAAACCCTTAAATAATCTTGCCCCTTCCAATATTTTGGAGTGCCTATCTCACTATACTCCCAAGTTCAGATCTTCTAATGGTGGTTTGCTTATCATTCTGAAAGCCAAGCTTAAAAGAAGAGGTGGAATACTTCACCAATATAGACACGCCAGGCTAGTACTGTAGAACATTTTTAAAAAACTGCTAAAAACCCATTTTTTAAATTTGGCTTTTTCCAAGTGTGGCACCCAAACAGGGCTCACACCCGGCCAGGACGCCCAGGAGGACAGGAGGAGGGCTCATTGCTCCTCTAGAATGCGAGGGGGCGTCCGCCCTGGTTGTATTGGGGGCCCTACCCTGTAGGGGCCCATGGCCACCGCCAGGGGGTGCCCTGATGTCTTGGGGACCCTGGACCCCAGCGCTTCCGCCACACCCAGAAGTGCTGGGGGGAAGAGAAGAAGGGACACCCGGAGTACTTCCGGGTACACAACCGACACTTCCGCCACACTGGGGAGTGCCGGTGGAAGATTGCCGGGGAGCACCTGGAGCACATCCGGGTGTGTATAAAAGGGGCCGCCTCCCTCCAGTCATTGACAAGAGTCGGGAGGAAGGAAGATGATGTCAGGAGGACGGCAAGGAGGCGGCCTGAAGAGAGAGAAGGCATTGTTGTGTGGCCAGGACTTTGGGGTGTGTGGGCACATGGACTGTGTAAATAGTGTGTTAAATAAATGTGTGTTGGGTGACATGAAGTGTCTGCCTGTCTGTGTCCGAGCTAGTTGTCACACAAGCTATATTTTTGTACTCTTAACAGACTATATAGACAGAATTATCACATTCTTCAGGGATTTGCAATCTTTAACAAATCTCTACTTTTCTCTGCTTTCTTTCCTAGTTTTTCTGTTGTGGCATTTTGCACCACCATCACTTGACTGAGACACTGTGCAGCCGCCTGTGATGCTGGAATGAAGGCAGGTGGGCCAGCTGTCCATGAGACCGACTGCATTGAATCCTCTCACATGAAGGCTAGAAACAATGAGAAATTACTTCAGCTAATTTATGTTAGGTAGAATGCCCAGTGGGGGCTGGAGAGCTCTTTTGGCCTTGGAACCCCTGCACAGTTGGTTTTTTTCTCCAGCTTAATGGAGTCTGTCCTCCCAGCCTTGTGACCTAATCACCGGACTCATCTTTAGAGCCTTACCATGTGATATTGTATATAGAACACTACTCTTCTACTAATTATATATCTATATTTTATAAGTTTGTACGGATCTATTATTTATTTATTTTGTTCTTTACTAATTCATTATTTTTCTTACCAAATCTTTTTTGTTATATGCATTTTGCTTCCGGCTGAGTGCTTATTGGCTCTCCACTCTCTCACACACAGAGCCTGTCCCTACGACTTAAGACAAAATCAAACAAGGAGTCACTAACTGGTTGGACTGAGACATTGGGTTTGTCAGACTACACAAATGATGGTAATGAAAGTGTGCTGCAACTCCCTCTGTCCGACTATGGTTATGTAAATGAAGTCTGTAACAGGAACTCACTGAAAAAGTTGCGCAATGTGACATGGCCTTAAGTGAGAGAAGTGAACCAACTGCTTTGAGACTTGGTAGTTAATTAACCACAAAATGAATGCCTGCTATGAATATAAACCTATGAATGTAAAACGTTAAAAGTTAACAAGCATGGAGTTTGAATTTCAATTTGTGTGATACCAGCCAGTTCATTAACTTTGCATGTACCTAAAGCAACAACATTCAAAACTATGCAAACTAAGCCTATTTTCCTACCATTGTGTAGAAAATACTGGATTGTCCAAAAGCTTTGTAGCCTATACATCTCAACAAGATCTTATTTTATTGAAAAAAAGGCTATGATGAGATGAATGGGTGCTCTTGTCTAAATTTATTAGGATTTTAACATAGTGGTCTTGATATCTCACAAAAGAATATCACCACTCACTCTTGCTGAGTACAAGGCTATTATTTACCTGTAAAAGAATGGAACTGTATGGCTGAAAATGGGAGGTCCTCATCATATGCTGTGTTCATGTGCTATAGGATCCCAGTAGAAAATTTCACCTAAATATCTGTTGAAGTGTGTTGAAGTGGTAAGCCTTACTGGTACCATTTGGAATTGTGCCATAATGTTGAATGTTCATTTCTTTCAATGACAAAAAAAAAGTTCAGTCAGAAATTACATTTTTGGTGAAGTTATCTTTGGAGTAATCTTGAGAGCAAAGCAGTAATGACCTCATGCTTGTACCAAAATGTCATTTGGAAATTCTTAAGAATGCAACAAAGAGGGAAGGAGATACCACAAATGGGATCTCTGAAAAATCCCATAACATAGCAATTATGCAACTGAATAAAATCATACTCTGAAATTCAGTATTTTTATTAATAGCAAATTTACTTTTACCTCATTGCAAGTGATTGATTGGATATAATCAATGTCTTGGCTCTTTTTTCCCTACAATCGAGCTGTATTTCTTCCCACTCATGTCTTTAGTCTCCTTCAATGCAACTTTTAGAAGTGCTGTCAGCTTAGGCAAGCCAGGCATACGCAGGTTTATTCTAGGGCAGGGGATGCTACAGTACATTTTGTTTAAATACTTTAAAACAATAATCCTGTAAGAAACACTTAGGGAAGCAGCCTCTCAGCATTATATGCAATTAGTAAATGCACTGTAATGCTAGCCAGACTCTTAATTTTATAGTTGCACAAAGACTTAATCAGTCGTAATCCTTTTACTAATATAGTATCTCAGAACACCAGGGTCTTGCTTTTTACACTTATGAAGCAATAAAAATAATTAAAAATGATTCTACCTGCAATAAAATTAAATGGTGTGTGCAGTTTTTAAACCTTGTCTCCTTGAGGGATACAATGTCCTTTTTCAGATCTTGATTTTACTTTTTATGTTTAATGTTATGATTTACTGTTGAAGTATTTATGTAATATTTCTTGTTTATTTACTTTTTTGCAGTGTCTTTAATAATTTATGATGGTTATTATTATAAACCTACTGCCTAGTAAATGACAGATATTTTTGCTGCTTGCAAATAACTATAGATATTCCATTTTTTAAAGTTTTGTTAATATTAGCAATCAAGAAAAATAAAAACCCTATCGATAATTGAGTTCAAGTCTTTAAAAAATTAACAAATGTTCATAAAACAGGTAATTAGGATAAAAGATTATTAAGTGATGTCAACAACTATTGATTATTTTATATTTAACATTTGGCCAATAGTTAAGATGCCTATTCTAATTGTAAGACTTTGTTTTTCTTTTGTTTTCTATCTTTTGCTGAGAGTTGTTTGGTTAATCAGTGGATGTGGCTTTATCTGATTGCAGAAGTCGCATATATGGGCACACCTTTCTCTATCAATTACTATTCCCTCAGGCATAAAATCCCAGATCCCTATTTATTATTACTCTTTACTCAGTCTTCTCTTGGTCAAATACTTTTGTTTTTCATGTATGGTAATTAATCTGTCCGGTTATGATATTTTAATAGTTGTGAAGTTTGAATTTTATATCTTAAAGTAATTAAGCACATTTAGCAAAGTTTATTATGTAATGTAATGTTTTCAAGTACAGCTGATACAGGATGCAAGCAGACAGTCATTACTACCACACATGCTTAATGTATATATTTGTCATCCACTCAAACCGGTAACCTGATTTTTGCCTGCTTGCTCACCCATTTAATTCCTACAGCACTGATGTCTATATTAAATCACTGACTTTTATTGACCTAACCTTCTTATCTCATTATTTTATGTCTACATTTGAACTAATGTTGCTGTTACCATGCGTCTGAGATGTTCACTTCTTCATGCTGCATTGGCAAATTAGAATTGTGTATAAAAGAGCTTGGTTGAAGAATCCAGCATAGGAGATGATCAGTCATCAATGTAGGTCTTTACATGCAGCAATGTGAGAATTTAAATTCTTCAAAAAAAACAAAAAGAAGAGAATGTCTGAAGATTAGAATGATGTTGAGATAAACTGGACAAAGTTCCATGTACATGTAGTGAAAGAACCATATCTCTGGTTGATGAAGAAACACAGCAATTTGGCATGCCTACATGCTGAATTTTAAAACATAGTGCTTAGTAAGATGTTTCCCAGGCAAAGATTTGTGCAGAGATGATGAACTATTAAATTGAGATTAACCCATTTTCTGATTTGTTTTTTTTATTGTTGTCGGATTAGGTGTACAGCTCAGCGCATTTGATTCCTTTTCCAGCTGTATTGAGCACTGTGTGATTAAACCTCTTTCCCTGCTTAACTGCTATGTTCAAACATCACTCATGTTGCCAATGTGCCCTGCCAGTTTGCCTTGGAGTTTGAATTCTGTATTTGATTGACAACTCCAAGCATTCAAGTAACCATCCATTAGGCTCAGAGCCATTTGAACTCACACTTGCATTCTGTAAGTTATCATTGGATTTGCAGCCTTACTGGCAGAGTTTTATATTATAGATACTTCCTGGCAAAGAAAAGATAAGAAAAGAATCAGCTACTGTCTGAGCATTATTGTTTTAACATAAAGTAATAAAAGTAAAATAACAGAAGTGGTGCTGTATACAGTTGATATAAAAAGTCTACACACCCCTGCCATAATCGCAGATTTTGTGTATCAAAAAATGAAACCAAGATAAATCCTGTCAGAACCTATTCCACCTTTATTGCAAAATTGCTATCTATACAAAGAAGGTGAAAACAAATCTGAAACTGTTTGGTGAAAAAAGGAAAAAAAATCATTGATTCATTACTGTGCACACTCTTTAATAATCAAGGATGTGGCTGCGCTCAGAATGAACCAATCATAATAAATCTGATCTCAAATAGTAGTTAGTATGCACCTGACATCAATTTAGGTGTCTCTGATTGTGTTCAGATAAAGTGTTACTGTTCCTGAAAGATTATTCTGATATCCTCTTAGTTTCAACCTATTCCAAAAGCCATGGTCTGCAAAGGGCTTTTAAAACATGAACGGGTAATCCTCAATGAAAGGTATAAATCAGGATAGGGGTACAAAAAGTATCCAAAGCATTAATCCTGGAGCACGGTAAAGACATTCATCAACAAGTGGAGAAAATATGGCTCAACAGTGATTCTAGTAAGATCAGGATGTCCCTCCAAGAATAATGAGAAGTCAAGGAGAAAACTAGTCAGGAAGGCCACTAAGAGGCATACAGCAACATTAAAGTAGTTGCAGGATTTCCTGGCAAGTACTGGTTTTTTCCCTACATGTGAAAACAATCAGTTATATTCTTCGTATGTCTGGGTTGTGAGGAAGGGTAGCAAGACAAAAGCCTTTTCTCACAAAGAAAAACACCCACGTCCAGCTAGACTTTTCTAAAAGGTATACCCAGTCTCCCACAACCATGTGGAAAAATGTATTATGGTCTGATGAGAACAAGGTTGAACTATTTGGTCATGATTCCAAAAGGTATGTCGGGTGCAAAAATAACACAGACCAACATCAAAAGAACACCATAGCCACAGTGAAGCATGGTGGAGGCAGCATCATCCATTGGGTTGCTTTTCTTCAGCTGGAACTGGTGTTTTACTCAAGGCAAATGGAATCATGTATATCTTCAAATATTCATCTTTTTAAGCACAAAACCTTCAAGCATCTGCTAGAAAACTGAATATGAAGGGGAACTTCACCTTTCAGCATGACAACAACCAAAAAGTATCAAAATCATTAATGCATAGATGCATCAAAGTAGGGTCAATGTTCTGGACTTGACCAGACAGAGCCCAGACCTTAATCCAATTGAAAATTTGTTGGTCAACTAAAGAATGCTGTGCACAGGAGATGCCCTCATAATTTGACAGGTATGGAAAATGTTTGCAAGGAGGAGTGGGCAAAGACTGCCAAGTCCAGGTATTCCAAAAAGACTGAGTGTGGTAATAAACTCAAAAGGTACTTCAACTAAGTATTAGTTTAGGGCAGGGGTCCAAAATCACGGTCCTGAAGGGCCACAGTGGCTGTAGGTTTTTGCTCCAACCCAGTTGCTTAATAAGACACACTTATTGCTCAAGTGACACTTCTGCTTCACTTTTGTTGTCTCACTTGTTAAGATTTTGAACCCTTATTGCTTATTTTAGTCTTATACAGCTGTATTCTTGGTTTTTTGCTCCTAATTAGCAATAACATGCAAATGACCAAAGAGATCAGCATTTCTCCATTTAGCTTGTTACCATTTACACCCATGTGTATTTATCATGCACTATTGGGTTTAATTAAATACTTGGAAGGAAAGTGAAGAGAAAAAAGTGAAGGACTGAGAATTACTCATCTGCTTTAGCCTTCAAATCATTTGGATGATATCCTTAGAAAGGGGAAGAAAATCTAGGATATAAGAATGACCTGACATAGCAGAGTTAAAGCACTAACAAGCCATGAAATTAAATTATTGGCAAGAATTGCTTTCTAATCAAGTAACCAGGTTAGAACAAAAACCTGCAGCCGCTGCAGCCCACCAGGACTGTGATTGAGGACCCCTGATTTAGGGGGTGAGCATACTAATGCAACCAGGTTATAGTATGATTTTTTTTTTCATTTTCTCACTAAACAGTTTCTGATTTCTTTTCACTTTTTTGTATAGATAGTAATTTTGCAATAAAGGTGGAATAAGTTCTGACAGGATTTCTCTTGGTTTCATTTTTTTTATCAAACAAAACCTGCCAGTTTCGCAAGTGTGGGTAGACCTTTTATATCCATTGTATATTACAGCAATAAAATTAGCCTGACTAAATAAGAGAATAGAGTAATATAAGTACTAACTGTTAAAGGAATACTTCACCCAAAAATTATATATTTTTTTATATGTTACTAATCCAATGTTTTTTTGTAGTTATGACCAAAAAAAACTGTTAATCTCATGGTTTTATTGAGCACAGAGGTAACAAAATTACTGATACAATAGGTGTCAACAGGGACAAATGCTGAACAACATTACCAAAACTTCCATAAAAAACTCAAATTACATGTGTAGAATAATCCACAGTATTTGCAAGGGATGATTAATGATCATACAAATAAACTTTATTTAAACTTCAGTTCTACACAGGTTATAAAGAAAATAATTATAGTATACTAAATCTATAAACACATGAGGTTTGCTTTAAAAATAAAACTAGAAAACCTAAAAAGGCATATGGAAATATTTTGTTAACAGTATTTCAATAGGTACGAAGAGTCAAAGGTAAAGTGTATAAGAATAGCATGAGGAAGAAGAACATAAAATGATCAACAATGCAAGACTTACTAACATTATTCCAAATAAAAATGAACTAATTCTGCAGGAATTAACAAAGTAACCATGTCTGAGTTCTAATTTCACAAAACCTAATCAAGGCTTAATTAGAAGTGAGGCAGATCAGTGAGCCACATTAAAATGACCATTAAGAACATTAGAGAAAGCATCATCTGCTGTGAATGTTCATTTTAAAACTAGTGAAATAAAAAAGGGAAGTGCAACATCAGTTCTGGTGAAAAAAAACCCAAAACAAACAAAAAACATAAAACCATAGGTAGCTCTGGCTGCCTTCATCACTTTAGAATGACAGTATGCATATATTGACAAGTTGACTATGGATATGCATGTTTCCTGCTCCATGCTCATTTGTTGCTTTGATAATTACCCATAAAAACAAATCATACAAGCTTCATTGGTTTGCAGCTAAGAAACACTAAGAA